>NC_135497.1:11700587-11883087 GCF_052857255.1 Amblyomma americanum | reverse complement strand
CTGCTGCTGCTGCTGCTGCTGCTGCTGCTGTGCTGCTGCTGCTGCTGCTGCTGCTGCTGCTGCTGCTGCTGCTGCTGCTGCTGCTGCTGCTGCTGCTGCTGCTGCTGCTGCTGCTGCTGCTGCTGCTGCTGCTGCTGCTGCTGCTGCTGCTGCTGCTGCTGCTGCTGCTGCTGCTGCGTGCTGCTGCTGCTGCTGCTGCTGCTGCTGCTGCTGCTGCTTGCTGCTGCTGCTGCTGCTGCTGCTGCTGCTGCTGCTGCTGCTGCTGCTGCTTGCTGCTGCTGCTGCTGCTGCTGCTGCTGCTGCTGCTGCTGCTGCTGCTGCTGCTGCTGCTGCTGCTGCTGCTGCTGCTGCTGCTGCTGCTGCTGCTGCTGCTGCTGCTGCTGCTGCTGCTGCTGCTGCTGCTGCTGCTGCTGCTGCTGCTGCTGCTGCTGCTGCTGCTGCTGCTGCTGCTTGCTGCTGCTGCTGCTGCTGCTGCTGCTGCTGCTGCTGCTGCTGCTGCTGCTGCTGCTGCTGCTGCTGCTGCTGCTGCTGCTGCTGCTGCTGCTGCTGCTGCTGCTGCTGCTGCTGCTGCTGCTGCTGCTGCTGCTGCTGCTGCTGCTGCTGCTGCTGCTGCTGCTGCTGCTGCTGCTGCTGCTGCTGCTGCTGCTGCTGCTGCTGCTGCTGCTGCTGCTGCTGCTGCTGCTGCTGCTGCTGCTGCTGCTGCTGCTGCTGCTGCTGCTGCTGCTGCTGCTGCTGCTGCTGCTGCTGCCTGCTGCTGCTGCTGCTGCTGCTGCTGCTGCTGCTGCTGCTGCTGCTGCTGCTGCTGCTGCTGCTGCTGCTGCTGCTGCTTGCTGCTGCTGCTGCTGCTGCTGCTGCTGCTGCTGCTGCTGCTGCTGCTGCTGCTGCTGCTGCTGCTGCTGCTGCTGCTGCTGCTGCTGCTGCTGCTGCTGCTGCTGCTGCTGCTTGCTGCTGCTGCTGCTGCTGCTGCTGCTGCTGCTGCTGCTGCTGCTGCTGCTGCCTGCTGCTGCTGCTGCTGCTGCTGCTGCTGCTGCTGCTGCTGCTGCTGCTGCTGCCTGCTGCTGCTGCTGCTGCTGCTGCTGCTGCTGCTGCTGCTGCTGCTGCTGCTGCTGCTGCTGCTGCTGCTGCTGCTGCTGCTGCTGCTGCTGCTGCTGCTGGCTGCTGCTGCTGCTGCTGCTGCTGCTGCTGCTGCTGCTGCTGCTGCTGCTGCTGCTGCTGCTGCTGCTGCTCCCTGCTGCTGCTGCTGCTGCTGCTGCTGCTGCTGCTGCTGCTGCTGCTGCTGCTTGCTGCTGCTGCTGCTGCTGCTCTGCTGCTGCTGCTGCTGCTGCTGCTGCTGCTGCTGCTGCTGCTGCTGCTGCTGCTGCTGCTGCTGCTGCTGCTGCTGCTGCTGCTGCTGCTGCTGCTGCTGCTGCTGCTGCTGCTGCTGCTGCTGCTGCTTGCTGCTGCTGCTGCTGCTGCTGCTGCTGCTCTGCTGCTGCTGCTGCTTGCTGCTGCTGCTGCTGCTGCTGCTGCTGCTGCTGCTGCTGCTGCTGCTGCTGCTGCTGCTGCTGCTGCTGCTGCTGCTGCTGCTGCTGCTGCTGCTGCTGCTGCTGCTGCTGCTGCTGCTGCTGCTGCTGCTGCTGCTGCTGCTGCTGCTGCTGCTGCTGCTGCTGCTGCTGCTGCTGCTGCTGCTGCTGCTGCTGCTGCTGCTGCTGCTGCTGCAGCTGCTTGCTGCTGCTGCTGCTGCTGCTGCTGCTGCTGCTGCTGCTGCTGCTGCTGCTGCTGCTGCTGCTGCTGCTGCTGCTGCTGCTGCTGCTGCTGGCTGCTGCTGCCTGCTGCTGCTGCTGCTGCTGCTGCTGCTGCTGCTGTGCTGCTGCTGCTGCTGCTGCTGCTGCTGCTGCTGCTGCTGCTGCTGCTGCTGCTGCTGCTGCTGCTGCTGCTGCTGCTGCTGCTGCTGCTGCTGCTGCTGCTTGCTGCTGCTGCTGCTGCTGCTGCTGCTGCTGCTGCTGCTGCTGCTGCTGCTGCTGCTGCTGCTGCTGCTGCTGCTGCTGCTGCTGCTGCTGCTGCTGCTGCTGCTGCTGCTGCTGCTGCTGCTGCTGCTGCTGCTGCTGCTGTGCTGCTGCTGTGCTGCTGCTGCTGCTGCTGCTGCTGCTGCTGCTGCTGCTGCTGCTGCTGCTGCTGCTGCTGCTGCTGCTTGCTGCTGCTGCTGTGCTGCTGCTGCTGCTGCTGCTGCTGCTGCTGCTGCTGCTGCTGCTGCTGCTGCTGCTGCTGCTGCTGCTGCTGCTGCTGCTGCTGCTGCTGCTGCTGCTGCTGCTGCTGCTGCTGCTGCTGCTGCTGCTGCTGCTGCTGCTGCTGCTGCTGCTTGCTGCTGCTGCTGCTGCTGCTGCTGCTGCTGCTGCTGCTGCTGCTGCTGCTGCTGCTGCTGCTGCTGCTGCTGCTGCTGCTGCTGCTGCTGCTGCTGCTGCTGCTGCTGCTGCTGTGCTGCTGCTTGCTGCTGCTGCTGCTGCTGCTGCTGCTGCTGCTGCTGGCTGCTGCTGCTGCTGCTGCTGCTGCTGCTGCTGCTGCTGCTGCTGCTGCTGCTGCTGCTGCTGCTGCT
This sequence comes from Amblyomma americanum, assembly GCF_052857255.1. Classification (NCBI taxonomy): domain Eukaryota; kingdom Metazoa; phylum Arthropoda; class Arachnida; order Ixodida; family Ixodidae; genus Amblyomma; species Amblyomma americanum. The sequence goes on along the minus strand of NC_135497.1, from coordinate 11,880,515 downwards.
GCTGCTGCTGCTGCTGCTGCTGCTGCTGCTGCTGCTGCTGCTGCTGCTGCTGCTTGCTGCTGCTTGCTGCTGCTTGCTGCTGCTGCTGCTTGCTGCTGCTGCTGCTTGCTGCTGCTTGCTGCTTGCTGCTTGCTGCTTGCTGCCGCTGCTGCTGCTGCTTGCTGCAGCTTGCTGCTGCTGCTGCTTGCTGCCAGCTTGCTGCTGCTGCTGCTGCTGCTGCTTGCTGCTGCTGCTGCTGCTGCTGCTGCTGCTTGCTGCTGCTGCTGCTTGTTGCTGCTGCTGCTTGCTGCTGCTGCTGCTGCTGCTGCTGCTGCTTGCTGCTGCTGCTGCTTGCTGCTGCTGCTGCTTGCTGCTGCTGCTGCTTGCTGCTGCTGCTGCTTGCTGCTGCTGCTGCTTGCTGCTGCTGCTGCTGCTGCTGCTGCTGCTGCTGCGCTGCTGCTGCTGCTGCTGCTGCTGCTGCTGCTGCTGCTGCTGCTAGCTGCTGCTGCTGCTGCTGCTGCTGCTGCTGCTGCTGCTGCTGCTGCTTGCTGCTGCTGCTGCTGCTGCTGCTGCTGCTGCTGCTGCTGCTGCTGCTGCTGCTGCTGCTGCTGCTGCTGCTGCTGCTGCTGCTGCTGCTGCTGCTGCTGCTGCTGCTGCTGCTGCTGCTGCTGCTGCTGCTGCTGCTGCTGCTGCTGCTGCTGCTGCTGCTGCTGCTGCTGCTGCTGCTGCTGCTGCTGCTGCTGCTGCTGCTGCTGCTGCTGCTGTGCTGCTGCTTGCTGCTGCTGCTGCTGCTTGCTGCTGCTTGCTGCTGCTTGCTGCCGCTTGCTGCTGCTTGCTGCCGCTTGCTGCTGCTGCTGCTTGCTGCTGCTTGCTGCTTGCTGCTGCTGCTGCTTGCTGCTTGCTGCCGCTTGCTGCTGCTTGCTGCCGCTTGCTGCTGCTTGCTGCCTGCTTGCTGCTGCTGCTGCTGCTGCTGCTGCTGCTGCTGCTGCTGCTGCTGCTGCTGCTGCTGCTTGCTGCTGCTTGCTGCTTGTTGCTGCTGCTGCTGCTGCTGCTGCTGCTGCTGCTGCTGCTTGCTGCTGCTGCTGCTGCTGCTGCTGCTGCTGCTGCTGCTGCTGCTGCTGCTGCTGCTGCTGCTGCTGCTGCTGCTGCTGCTGCTTGCTGCTTGCTGCTTGCTGCTGCTGCTTGCTGCTTGCTGCTTGCTGCTTGCTGCTGCTGCTGCTGCTGCTGCTGCTGCTGCTGCTGCTGCTGCTGCTGCTGCTGCTGCTGCTGGATTGCTGCTTGCTGCTGCTGCTGCTGCTGCTTGCTGCTGCTGCTGCTGCTGCTGCTTGCTGCTGCTGCTGCTGCTGCTGCTGCTGCTGCTGCTGCTGCTGCTCTGCTGCTTGCTGCTGCTGCTGCTGCTGCTGCTGCTGCTGCTGCTGCTGCTGCTGCTGCTGCTGCTGCTGCTTGCTGCTGCTGCTGCTTGCTGCTGCTGCTGCTGCTGCTGCTGCTGCTGCTGCTTGCTGCTGCTGCTGCTGCTGCTGCTGCTGCTGCTGCTGCTGCTGCTGCTGCTGCTGCTGCTGCTTGCTGTGCTGCTGCTGCTGCTGCTGCTGCTGCTGCTGCTGCTGCTGCTGCTGCTGCTGCTGCTGCTTGCTGCTGCTGCTTGCTGCTGCTGCTGCTGCTGCTGCTGCTGCTGCTGCTGCTGCTGCTGCTGCTGCTGCTGCTGCTGCTGCTGCTGCTGCTGCTGCTGCTCTGCTGCTGCTGCTGCTGCTGCTGCTGCTGCTGCTGCTGCTGCTGCTGCTGCTGCTGCTGCTGCTTGCTGCTGCTTGCTGCTGCTGCTGCTGCTGCTGCTGCTGCTTGCTGCTGCTGCTGCTGCTGCTGCTGCTGCTGCTGCTGCTGCTGCTGCTGCTGCTGCTGCTGCTGCTGCTGCTGCTGCTGCTGCTGCTGCTGCTGCTGCTGCTGCTGCTGCTGCTGCTGCTGCTGCTGCTGCTGCTGCTGCTGCTGCTGCTGCTGCTGCTGCTGCTGCTGCTGCTGCTGCTGCTGCTGCTGCTGCTGCTGCTGCTGCTGCTGCTGCTTGCTGCTGCTGCTGCTGCTGCTGCTGCTGCTGCTGCTGCTGCTGCTGCTGCTGCTGCTGCTGCTGCTGCTGCTGCTGCTGCTGCTGCTGCTGCTGCTGCCTGCTGCTGCTGCTGCTGCTGCTGCTGCTGCTGCTGCTGCTGCTGCTGCTGCTGCTGCTGCTGCTGCTGCTGCTGCTGCTGCTGCTGCTGCTGCTGCTGCTGCTGCTGCTGCTGCTGCTGCTGCTGCCTGCTGCTGCTGCTAGCTGCTGCTGCTGCTGCTGCTGCTGCTGCTGCTGCTGCTGCTGCTGCTGCTGCTGCTGCTGCTGCTGCTGCTGCTGCTGCTGCTGCTGCTGCTGCTGCTGCTGCTGCTGCTGCTGCTGCTGCTGCTGCTGCTGCTGCTGCTGCTGCTGCTGCTGCTGCTGCTGCTGCTGCTGCTGCTGCTGCTGCTGCTGCTGCTGCTGCTGCTGCTGCTGCTGCTTGCTGCTGCTGCTGCTGCTGCTGCTGCTGCTGCTGCTGCTGCTGCTGCTGCTGCTGCTGCTGCTGCTGCTGCTGCTGCGCTGCTTGCTGCTGCTTGCTGCTGCTGCTGCTGCTGCTGCTGCTGCTGCTGCTGCTGCTGCTGCTGCTGCTGCTTGCTGCTGCTGCTGCTGCTGCTGCTGCTGCTTGCTGCTGCTTGCTGCTGCTTGCTGCTTGCTGCCGCTTGCTGCTGCTTGCTGCCGCTTGCTTGCTGCTGCTGCTTGCTGCTGCTGCTGCTTGCTGCTGCTTGCTGCTTGCTGCTTGCTGCCTGCTTGCTGCTGCTTGCTGCCGCTTGCTGCTGCTGCTGCTTGCTGCGCTGCTTGCTGCTTGCTGCTGCTGCTTGCTTGCTGCTGCTGCTGCTGCTGCTGCTGCTGCTGCTGCTTGCTGCTGCTGCTGCTGCTTGCTGCTGCTGCTGCTTGCTGCTGCTGCTGCTGCTGCTTGCTGCTGCTTGCTGCTGCTGCTGCTGCTGCTGCTGCTGCTGCTGCTGCTGCTGCTGCTAGCTGCTCGCTGCTGCTGCTGCTGCTTGCTGCTGCTGCTGCTGCTGCTGCTGCTGCTGCTGCTGCTGCTGCTGCTGCTGCTGCTGCTGCTGCTGCTGTGCTGCTTGCTGCTCTGCTGCTTGCTGCTGCTGCTTGCTGCTTGCTGCTTGCTGCTTGCTGCTGCTGCTGCTGCTGCTGCTGCTGCTGCTGCTTGCTGGCTGCTGCTGCTGCTTGCTGCTGCTGCTGCTGCTGCTGCTGCTGCTGCTGCTGCTGCTTGCTGCCTGCTGCTGCTGCTGCTGCTGCTGCTGCTTGCTGCTGCTGCTGCTGCTGCTGCTTGCTGCTGCTGCTGCTGCTGCTGCTGCTGCTGCTGCTGCTTGCTGCTTGCTGCTGCTGCTGCTGCTGCTGCTGCTGCTGCTGCTGCTGCTGCTGCTGCTGCTGCTGCTGCTGCTGCTGCTGCTGCTGCTGCTGCTGCTGCTGCTGCTGCTGCTGCTGCTGCTGCTGCTGCTGCTGCTGCTGCTGCTGCTGCTGCTGCTGCTGCTGCTGCTGCTGCTGCTGCTGCTGCTGGCTGCTGCTTGCTGCTGCTGCTGCTGCTGCTGCTGCTGCTGCTGCTGCTGCTGCTGCTGCTGGCTTGCTGCTGCTGCTGCTGCTGCTGCTGCTGCTGCTGCTGCTGCTGCTGCTTGCTGCTGCTGCTGCTGCTTGCTGCTTGCTGCTTGCTGCTGCTGCTGCTTGCTGCTGCTGCTGCTGCTGCTTGCTGCTGCTGCTTGCTGCTGCTGCTGCTGCTGCTGCTGCTGCTTGCTGCTGCTGCTGCTGCTGCTGCTGCTGCTGCGCTGCTGCTGCTGCTGCTGCTTGCTGCTGCTGCTGCTGCTGCTGCTGCTGCTGCTGCTGCTGCTGCTGCTGCTGCTGCTGCTGCTTGCTGCTGCTGCTGCTTGCTGCTGCTGCTGCTTGCTGCTGCTGCTGCTGCTGCTGCTGCTGCTGCTGCTGCTGCTGCTGCTGCTGCTGCTGCTGCTGCTGCTGCTGCTGCTGCTGCTGCTGCTTGCTGCTGCTGCTGCTGCTGCTGCTGCTGCTGCTGCTCTGCTGCTGCTGCTGCTGCTGCTGCTGCTGCTGCTGCTGCTGCTGCTGCTGCTGCTGCTGCTGCTGCTGCTGCTGCTGCTGCTGCTGCTGCTGCTGCTTGCTGCTGCTGCTGCTGCTGCTGCTGCTGCTGCTGCTGCTGCTGCTGCTGCTGCTGCTGCTGCTGCTGCTGCTGCTGCTGCTGCTGCTGCTGCTGCTGCTGCTGCTGCTGCTGCTGCTGCTGCTGCTGCTGCTGCTGCTGCTGCTGCTGCTGCTGCGCTGCTGCTGCTGCTGCTGCTGCTGCTGCTGCTGCTGCTGCTGCTGCTGCTGCTGCTGCTGCTGCTGCTGCTGCTGCTGCTGCTGCTGCTGCTGCTGCTGCTGCTGCTGCTTGCTGCTGCTGCTGCTGCTGCTGCTGCTGCTGCTGCTGCTGCTGCTGCTGCTGCTGCTGCTGCTGCTGCTGCTGCTGCTGCTGCTGCTGCTGCTGCTGCTGCTGCTGCTGCTTCTGCTGCTGCTGCTGCTGCTTGCTGCTGCTGCTGCTGCTGCTGCTGCTGCTGCTGCTGCTGCTGCTGCTTGCTGCTGCTGCTGCTGCTTGCTGCTGCTGCTGCTTGCTGCTGCTGCTGCTGCTGCTGCTGCTGCTGCTGCTGCTGCTGCTAGCTGCTGCTGCTGCTGCTGCTGCTGCTGCTGCTGCTGCTGCTGCTGCTGCTGCTGCTGCTGCTGCTGCTGCTGCTGCTGCTGCTGCTGCTGCTGCTGCTGCTGCTGCTGCTGCTGCTGCTGCTGCTGCTGCTGCTGCTGCTGCTGCTGCTGCTGCTGCTGCTGCTGCTGCTGCTGCTGCTGCTGCTGCTGCTGCTGCTGCTGCTGCTGCTGCTGCTGCTGCTGCTGCTGCTGCTGCTGCTGCTGCTGCTGCTGCTGCTGCTGCTGCTGCTGCCTGCTGCTGCTGCTGCTGCTGCTGCTGCTGCTGCTGCTGCTGCTGCTTGCTGCTTGCTGCTGCTGCTGCTGCTGCTGCTTGCTGCTGCTGCTGCTGCTGCTGCTGCTGCTGCTGCTGCTGCTGCTGCTGCTGCTGCTGCTGCTGCTGCTTGCTGCTGCTGCTGCTGCTGCTGCTGCTGCTGCTGCTGTGCTGCTGCTGCTGCTGCTGCTGCTGCTGCTGCTGCTTGCTGCTGCTGTGCTGCTGCTGCTGCTGCTGCTGCTGCTGCTGCTGCTGCTGCTGCTGCTGCTGCTGCTGCTGCTGCTTGCTGCTGCTGCTGCTGCTGCTGCTGCTGCTGCTGCTGCTTGCTGCTGCTTGCTGCTGCTGCTGCTGCTGCTGCTGCTGCTGCTGCTGCTGCTGCTTGCTGCTGCTGCTGGCTGCTGCTGCTTGCTGCTGCTGCTGCTGCTGCTGCTGCTTGCTGCTGCTGCTGCTGCTGCTGCTGCTGCTGCTGCTGCTGCTGCTTGCTGCTGCTTGCTGCTGCTGCTGCTGCTGCTGCTGCTGCTGCTGCTGCTGCTGCTGCTGCTTGCTGCTTGCTGCTGCTGCTGCTGCTGCTAGCTGCTGCTGCTGCTTGCTGCTTGCTGCTGCTGCTTGCTGCTGCTGCTGCTGCTTGCTGCTGCTGCTGCTGCTTGCTGCTGCGCTTGCTGCTGCTGCTGCTGCTGCTGCTGCTTGCTGCTGCTGCTGCTGCTGCTTGCTGCTTGCTGCTGCTGCTGCTGCTGCTTGCTGCTGCTGCTGCTGCTGCTTGCTGCTGCTGCTGCTGCTGCTTGCTGCTGCTGCTGCTGCTGCAGGCTGCTTGCTGCTATGCTGCTGCTTGCTGCGTGCTGCTGCTTGCTGCTGCTGTGCTGCTGCTTGCTGGCTGCTGCAGCTGGTGCTTGCTGCTGCTTGCTGCTTGCTGCTGCTTGCTGCTGCTGTGCTTGGCTGCTGCTGCTTGCTGCTTGCTGCTGCTTGCTGCTGCTTGCTGCTTGCTGCTGCTGCTGCTGTGCTGCTGCTGCTGCTTTGCTGCTGCTGCTGCTGCTGCTTGCTGCTGCTGGCTGCTGCTTGCTTGCTGCTGCTGCTGCTTGCTGCTGCTGCTGCTTGCTGCTGCTGCTGCTTGCTGCTGCTGTGCTGCTGCTTGCTGCTGCTGCTGCTGCTGCTGCTGCTGCTGCTTGCTGCTGCTGCTGCTTGCTGCTGCTGCTGCTTGCTGCTGCTGCTGCTGCTGCTGCTTGCTGCTGCTGCTGCTTGCTGCTGCTGCTGCTTGCTTGCTGCTGCTGCTTGCTTGCTGCTGCTGCTTGTTTGCTGCTGCTGCTGCTTGCTGCTGCTGCTTGCTTGCTGCTGCTGCTGCTTGCTTGCTGCTGCTGCTTGCTTGCTGCTGCTGCTTGCTTGCTGATGCTGCTTGCTTGCTGCTGCTTGCTGCTTGCTGCTGCTGCTTGCTGCTTGCTGCTGCTGCTTGCTGCTTGCTGCTGCTGCTTGCTGCTTGCTGCTGCTGCTTGCTGCTTGCTGCTGCTGCTTGCTGCTTGCTGCTTGCTGCTGCTGCTGCTGCTTGCTGCTGCTGCTTGCTGCTTGCTGCTGCTGCTTGCTGCTTGCTGCTGCTGCTGCTAGCTGCTTGCTGCTGCTGCTTGCTGCTTGCTGCTGCGGCTTGCTGCTTGCTGCTGCTGCTTGCTGCTTGCTGCTGCTGCTTGCTGCTTACTGCTGCTGCTGCTGCTTGCTGCTGCTGCTGCTGCTTGGCTGCTGCTGCTGCTGTGCTTGATGCTACTGCTGCTGCTTGCTGCTGCTGCTGCTTGCTGCTGCTGCTTGCTTGCTTGCTGCTGCTGCTGGTGCTTGCTGCTGCTTGCTGCTTCTGCTGCTGCTTGCTGCTTGCTGCTTGCTGCTGCTGCTGCTGCTGCTGCTGCTGCTGCTGCTGCTTGCTGCTGCTGCTGCTGCTTGCTGCTGCTGCTGCTTGCTGCTGCTGCTTGCTTGTTGCTGCTGCTGCTTGCTGCTGCTGCTGCTGCTTGCTGCTGCTGCTGCTTGCTGCTGCTGCTGCTTGCTGCTGCTGCTGCTTGCTGCTGCTGCTGCTTGCTGCTGCTGCTTGCTGCAGCTGCTGCTGCTTGCTGCTGCTGCTGCTGCTTGCTTGCTGCTGCTGCTTGCTGCTTGCTGCTGCTGCTTGCTGCTTGCTGCTGCTGCTTGCTGCTTGCTGCTGCTGCTTGCTGCTTGCTGCTGCTGCTTGCTGCTTGCTGCTGCTGCTTGCTGCTTGCTGCTGCTGCTTGCTGCTTCCTGCTGCTGCTTGCTGCTTGCTGCTGCTGCTTGCTGCTTGCTGCTGCTGCTTGCTGCTTGCTGCTGCTGCTTGCTGCTTGCTGCTGCTGCTTGCTGCTTGCTGCTGCTGCTAGCTGCTTGCTGCTGCTGCTTGCTGCTTGCTGCTGCTGCTTGCTGCTTGCTGCTGCGGCTGCTGCTTGCTGCTGCTGCTTGCTGCTTGCTGCTGCTGCTTGCTGCTTACTGCTGCTGCTTGCTGCTTGCTGCTTGCTGCTGCTGCTTGCTGCTGCTGCTGCTGCTTCCTGCTTTGCTGCTGCTGCTTGCTGCTTGCTGCTGCTGCTTGCTGCTTGCTGTTTGCTGCTGCTGCTGCTTGCTGCTGCTGCTGCTTGCTGCTTGCTGCTGCTGCTTGCTGCTTGCTGCTGCTGCTTGCTGCTTGCTGCTGCTGCTTGCTGCTTTCTGCTGCTGCTTGCTGCTTGCTGCTTGCTGCTGCTGCTTGCTGCTTGCTGCTGCTGCATGCTGCTTGCTGCTGCTGCTTGCTGCTTGCTGCTGCTGCTTGCCGCTTCTGCTGCTGCTTGCTGCTTGCTGCTGCTGCTTGCTGCTTGCTGCTGCTGCTTGCTGCTGCTGCTTGCTGCTTGCTGCTGCTGCTTGCTGCTGCTGCTTGCTGCTTGCTGCTTGCTGCTTGCTGCTTTGCTGCTGCTGCTTGCTGCTGCTGCTTGCTGCTTGCTGCTGCTGCTGCTCCTTTCTGCTGCTGCTACTTCTTGCTGCTGCTGCTGCTGCTGCTTGCTGCTTGCTGCTTGCAGCTGCTGCTTGCTGCTGCTGCTTGCTGCTGCTGCTTGCTGCTGCTGCTTGCTGCTTGCTGCTGCTGCTAGCTGCTTGCTGCTGCTGCTTGCTGCTTGCTGCTGCGGCTTGCTGCTTGCTGCTGCTGCTTGCTGCTGCTGCTTGCTGCTTGCTGCTGCTGCTTGCTGCTTGCTGCTGCTGCTTGCTGCTTGCTGCTGCTGCTTGCTGCTTGCTGCTGCTGCTTGCTGCTTGCTGCTTGCTGCTTGCTGCTGCTGCTTGCTGCTTGCTGCTGCTGCTTGCTGCTTGCTGCTGCTGCTTGCTGCTTGCTGCTGCTGCTTGCTGCTTGCTGCTTGCTGCTTGCTGCTTGCTGCTGCTACTTGCTGCTTGCTGCTGCTGCTTGCTGCTTGCTGCTGCTGCTTGCTGCTTGCTGCTGCTGCTTGCTGCTGCTGCTTGCTTGCTTGCTGCTTGCTGCTTGCTGCTGCTGCTTGCTGCTTGCTGCTTGCTGCTGCTGCTGCTTGCTGCTGCTGCTGCTGCTGCTGCTGCTGCTTGCTGCTGCTGCTGCTGCTTGCTGCTGCTGCTGCTGCTTGCTGCTGCTGCTGCTGAGCTGCTAGCTGCTAGCTGCTGCTGCTGCTGCTGTCGCTGCTGCTGCTGCTGCTGCTGCTGCTGCTGCTGCTGCTGCCTGCTGCTGCTGCTGCTGCTTGCTGCTGCTGCTTGCTGCTGGCTGCTGCTTGCTGTGCTTGCTGCTGCTGCTGCTGCTTGCTGCTGCTGCTGCTGCTGCTGGCTGCTTTGCTGGCTGCTGCTGCTTGCTGCTGCTGGCTGCTGTGCTGTGTGCTTGCTGCTGCTGCTGCTGCTTGCTTGCTGCTGCTTGCTGCTTGCTGCTGCTGCTTGCTTGCTGCTGCTGGCTTGCTTGCTGCTGCTGCTTGCTTGGTGCTGCTGCTTGCTGTGCTGCTGCTGCTTGCCTTGCTGCTTGCTGCTTGCTTGCTGCTGCTGCTTGCTTGCTGCTGCTGCTTGCTTGCTGCTGCTTGCTGCTTGCTGCTGCTTGCTGCTTGCTGCTGCTGCTGCTTGCTGCTGCTGCTGCTTGCTGCTTGCTTGCTGCTTGCTGCTTGCTGCTGCTGCTTGCTGCTTGCTGCTGCTGCTTGCTGCTTGCTGCTGCTGCTTGCTGCTTGCTGCTGCTGCTTGCTGCTTGCTGCTTGCTGCTTGCTGCTTGCTGCTTGCTGCTTGCTGCTTGCTGCTTGCTGCTTGCTGCTTGCTGCTTGCTGCTTGCTGCTGCTGCTTGCTGCTGCTGCTTGCTGCTTGCTGCTGCTGCTTGCTGCTTGCTGCTGCTGCTTGCTGCTTGCTGCTGCTGCTTGCTGCTTGCTGCTGCTGCTTGCTGCTTGCTGCTGCTGATTGCTGCTTGCTGCTTGCTGCTGCTGCTTGCTGCTTGCTGCTGCTGCTTGCTGCTGCTGCTTGCTGCTTGCTGCTTGCTGCTTGCTGCTTGCTGCTTGCTGCTGCTGCTGCTGCTGCTTGCTGCTTGCTGCTGCTGCTGCTTGCTGCTGCTTGCTGCTGCTGCTGCTGCTTGCTGCTGCTGCTGCTTGCTGCTTGCTGCTGCTGCTTGCTGCTTGCTGCTTGCTGCTGCTGCTTGCTGCTTGCTGCTGCTGCTTGCTGCTTGCTGCTGCTGCTTGCTGCTTGCTGCTGCTGCTTGCTGCTTGCTGCTTGCTGCTGCTGCTTGCTGCTTGCTGCTGCTGCTTGCTGCTTGCTGCTGCTGCTTGCTGCTTGCTGCTGCTGCTTGCTGCTTGCTGCTGCTGCTTGCTGCTTGCTGCTGCTGCTAGCTGCTGCTGCTGCTGCTGCTGCTGCTTGCTGCTCCTTCTGCTGCTTGCTGCTGCTGCTGCTGCTGCTGCTTGCTGCTGCTGCTGCTGCTGCTTGCTGCTGCTGCTGCTGCTTGCTGCTGCTGCTGCTGCTTGCTGCTGCTGCTGCTGCTGCTTCTGCTTGATGCTACTGCTGCTGCTTGCTGCTGCTGCTGCTTGCTGCTGCTGCTGCTGCTGCTGCTTGCTGCTGCTGCTGCTGGTGCTTGCTGCTGCTTGCTGCTTGCTGCTGCTTGCTGCTGCTTGCTGCTTGCTGCTGCTTGCTGCTTGCTGCTGCTTGCTGCTGCTGCTGCTTGCTGCTGCTGCTGCTTGCTGCTGCTGCCGCTTGCTGCTGCTGCCGCTTGCTGCTGCTGCTGCTGCTTGCTGCTGCTGCTGCTGCTTGCTGCTGCTGCTGCTTGCTGCTGCTGCTGCTTGTTGCTGCTGCTGCTTGCTGCTGCTGCTGCTGCTTGCTGCTGCTGCTGCTTGCTGCTGCTGCTGCTTGCTGCTGCTGCTGCTGCTGCTGCTGCTGCTGCTGCTGCTGCTGCTTGCTGCTGCTGCTGCTTGCTGCTGCTGCTGCTGCTTGCTTGCTGCTGCTGCTTGTTTGCTGCTGCTGCTTGCTTGCTGCTGCTGCTTGCTTGCTGCTGCTGCTGCTTGCTTGCTTGCTGCTGCTGCTTGCTTGCTGCTGCTGCTTGCTTGCTGATGCTGCTTGCTTGCTGCTGCTTGCTGCTTGCTGCTGCTGCTTGCTGCTTGCTGCTGCTGCTTGCTGCTTGCTGCTGCTGCTTGCTGCTTGCTGCTGCTGCTTGCTGCTTGCTGCTTGCTGCTGCTGCTTGCTGCTTGCTGCTGCTGCTTGCTGCTTGCTGCTGCTGCTTGCTGCTTGCTGCTGCTGCTTGCTGCTTGCTGCTGCTGCTTGCTGCTTGCTGCTGCTGCTTGCTGCTTGCTGCTGCTGCTTGCTGCTTGCTGCTGCTGCTTGCTGCTTGCTGCTGCTGCTAGCTGCTTGCTGCTGCTGCTTGCTGCTTGCTGCTGCTGCTTGCTGCTTGCTGCTGCGGCTTCCTGCTTGCTGCTGCTGCTTGCTGCTTGCTGCTGCTGCTTGCTGCTTGCTGCTGCTGCTTGCTGCTTGCTGCTTGCTGCTGCTGCTTGCTGCTTGCTGCTCCTGCTTCCTGCTTGCGGCTGCTGCTTGCTGCTTGCTGCTGCTGCTTGCTGCTTGCTGTTTGCTGCTGCTGCTGCTTGCTGCTTGCTGCTGCTGCTTGCTGCTTGCTGCTGCTGCTTGCTGCTTGCTGCTGCTGCTTGCTGCTTGCTGCTGCTGCTTGCTGCTTTCTGCTGCTGCTTGCTGCTTGCTGCTTGCTGCTGCTGCTTGCTGCTTGCTGCTGCTGCTTGCTGCTTGCTGCTGCTGCTTGCTGCTTGCTGCTGCTGCTTGCTGCTTGCTGCTGCTGCTTGCTGCTTGCTGCTGCTGCTTGCTGCTTGCTGCTGCTGCTTGCTGCTGCTGCTTGCTGCTTGCTGCTGCTGCTTGCTGCTGCTGCTTGCTGCTTGCTGCTGCTGCTTGCTGCTTGCTGCTGCTGCTTGCTGCTGCTGCTTGCTGCTTGCTGCTGCTGCTGCTTCTTGCTGCTGCTGCTGCTTCTTGCTGCTGCTGCTGCTGCTGCTGCTTGCTGCTGCTGCTGCTGCTGCTTGCTGCTGCTGCTGCTGCTTGCTGCTGCTGCTGCTGCTTGCTGCTGCTGCTGCTGCTGCTGCTGCTGCTGCTGCTGGCTGCTGCTGCTGCTGCTTGCTGCTGCTGCTGCTGCTTGCTGCTGCTGCTGCTGCTGCTGCTGCTGCTGCTTGCTGCTGCTGCTGCTGCTTGCTGCTGCTGCTGCTGCTGCTGCTGCTGCTGCTGCTGCTGCTGCTGCTGCTGCTGCTGCTGCTGCTGCTGCTGCTGCTGCTGCTGCTGCTGCTGCTGCTGCTGCTGCTGCTGCTGCTGCTGCTGCTGCTGCTGCTGCTGCTGCTGCTGCTGCTGCTGCTGCTGCTGCTGCTGCTGCTGCTGCTGCTGCTGCTGCTGCTGCTGCTGCTGCTGCTGCTGCTGCTGCTGCTGCTGCTGCTGCTGCTGCTGCTGCTGCTGCTGCTGCTGCTGCTGCTGCTGCTGCTGCTGCTGCTGCTGCTGCTGCTGCTGCTGCTGCTGCTGCTGCTGCTGCTGCTGCTGCTGCTGCTGCTGCTGCTGCTGCTGCTGCTGCTGCTTGCTGCTGCTGCTGTTGCTTGCTGCTGCTTGCTGCTTGCTGCTTGCTGCTGCTTGCTGCTGCTTGCTGCTTGCTGCTGCTTGCTGCTTGCTGCTGCTTGCTGCTTGCTGCTGCTTGCTGCTGCTGCTGCTGCTGCTGCTGCTTGCTGCTGCTGCTGCTGCTGCTTGCTGCTGCTGCTTGCTGCTGCTGCTGCTTGCTGCTGCTGCTGCTTGCTGCTGCTGCTGCTGCTTGCTGTTGCTGCTTGCTGCTGCTGCTGCTGCTTGCTGCTGCTGCTTGCTGCTGCTGCTGCTGCTGCTGCTGCTTGCTGCTGCTGCTGCTTGTTGCTGCTGCTGCTGCTGCTGCTTGCTGCTGCTGCTGCTGCTGCTGCTGCTGCTGCTTGCTGCTGCGGCTGCTTGCTGCTGCTGCTGCTGCTTGCTGCTGCTGCTGCTTGCTGCTGCTGCTGCTGCTGCTTGCTGCTGCTGCTGCTTGCTGCTACTGCTGCTTGCTGCTACTGCTGCTTGCTGCTGCTGCTGCTGCTGCTGCTGCTTGCTGCTGCTGCTGCTGCTGCTTGCTGCTGCTGCTGCTGCTTGCTGCTGCTGCTGCTGCTGCTGCTGCTTGCTGCTGCTGCTGCTTGCTGCTGCTTGCTGCTGCTGCTGCTTGCTGCTGCTGCTGCTGTTTGCTGCTGCTGCTGCTTGCTGCTGCTGCTGCTGCTTGCTGCTGCTGCTGCTGCTGCTGCTGTGCTTGCTGCTGCTGCTGCTGCTGCTTGCTGCTGTTGCTTCTTGCTGCTGCTGCTGCTGCTTGCTGCTGCTGCTGCTGCTTGCTGCTGCTGCTGCTTGCTGCTGCTGCTGCTTGCTGCTGCTGCTGCTTGCTGCTGCTGCTGCTTGCTGCTGCTGCTGCTTGCGGCTGCTGCTGCTTGCTGCTGCTGCTGCTTGCTGCTGCTGCTGCTTGCTGCTGCTTGCTGCTGCTGCTGCTTGCTGCTGCTGCTTGCTGCTGCTTGCTGCTGCTGCAGCAGCAGCAGCAGCCCTGACCCAGGGAGCCAGTTACTCATTTCCTTTTTTCAAAATCAACGGAATCTAAACCTTCCGGTTGTTTTAAGAAACGAAAGGTGCATTACTGCCTCAATCAGTGAGTGGACCGTAATGTGTTTTTACATTTTGAGCTTAAAACAATTTCATTTAACAGTTTGACGGAAAGCTTGGGGAGAGCTTCAATAATAAAAATGAAAAAAAAAACAATTCTGCTTGGATGATGTGAATAAAGGTGTTGAGTATGCTGAGTCATTATAGTTTTTGTGCTGAATACCGAGACATGCGATAAATAAAAGCCCACTAGATGGCCCCGTCGCTCTGTTCGGCTGTGGAAAACATTCCTGTTAGTTACTCAAAGATGCTTATGGTACTACATTAATTGGCTCACCTTACAGGTTTAGCTTAACGTCTACTTGTGAATGTCAGTGTATCCGGTAACCTTGGCATGTGTACATACATAAATGATGATGATGAAATAAATTTAAATGCGTCCGTCAAGGATTCGGAGGGCGATGAAGACTAGAGCTTTGACCGCCGTCGTCTTCCTTCCCTTTCAGCAGGCTGGGATCACTTGGGATTCAGTGGTGTCCAGGGACAGACGGATGACTTTTTTTTGTTCTTGTGGGTCATGTGGATCTTTTCTGCAATTTCATCGCACTGTTTACACCTCGTGTCTTCGGTCGCCGGATGCCATCTGCTTAGTGCTAGTGGGTTGGGAAAATCCTCCGCCTGTAGCTTTCTCCATATGATCTCTTCCTCTTTGCTGAGGCCCTTGCATGCTGCAGGTAGCGTCTGTCTTCCTAAACTGTAATGACTAAGAACATCTTGGTACGTGCTCAGCTCCTCGTCCGTTTGAAGGGGCTCTCTGCCAGACAAGACCGCCCTGAGATCCGGGTGCGTGAGTCCTCGGGCCAGTGCGTGCGCTGTCTCGTTTCCTCAGAGGCCCTCGTGGGCCGGCGTCCAGATTTGGTCAATTAGCTCTGCCGGTGCCCGGCCGGCAGTCAGAATTTTGAATGCTTCGGCAGATACCGTGCCTGCGTTGTAGTTGCGGATAGCCGATTTTGAATCTGCTATAATCACCCTGACATTCCGTTGAGTTAGGGCCAGCGAAACGGCTACCTCCTCAGCCACTGTTGCGTCCGTCTGTCGGATGCTGCAGTACGAGACCCGGTCTCCGCCCTCCCTGGTTGCTAGGGATACGAAACCCGTTCTGCCTTCCTCTTCTGCCGCGTCTCTATAAACCATTTCCTGTCTGTTGCTTTGTTTTTTTTCTGCAGAGGTTTCGCTCTGTCCTTCCGTCTATCCCCATGGTGTACCGGGTGCATATATGTTCCTTTGGAGTGGTGGGATTCTGATTTTTTCCTTTTGCCTGTTCAGATATTATCAGTGTCTATGAGCCGCGCTGGATGGTCGAAGCCTAGTACATATGTAAAGAATTTTTTTCTAATCAGGTAACGGCTTTTGCCGACGATAAAACCCTTTACTTGAGGAACGAGGACAGTCTGATGCGGTGTTTTTAGCTTTTCAATTATTACAGCAGGGTGCCTGGCGGTTCCCTCAATTATGCTAAGTGCAAGCAACTTGTGCTAGGCCGGCCGAATGCGCGCCCCAGCTATCATATACCTATCACGAACAGTGCGAACACGCATTCTTGGTGTAGAGTGGAATACTTATGGTGTGACAAAATTAGCATGGGACAGCATACTTGACGAGGTTCGAAGCAGGGTCATGATCACTTGAGAATTTCATATGCCGTCGCTGGAGCGGTGTTGTCTCGCTCACACGGTTTTTAGTGGCCGCGCATGATATGTGGGGAACATCATACAGCCTCCTGTCGTGTTTGTCCGGAACTGCAATCTCTGCTGTGTTCATTTCTCTGAGGAGGCCGCACGGAGCTGATGTGCCGCGCAGCTTTCCGGCAGCCACGTTCGAGAGGTGGGTTCGCCCGTCGCGTCAGTTGTTGAAGCAAGCCGAGTAGCGGAGTCCATGGGCGCGTTGCTTCTACATCTGGTGCCTCCAGAACGCCCACGACTGGCGGCATCCGCTTCGGGGTTGTCGCTAACAGCGGCCATCCTTCCGGGCCACTTCCATAACTGGCACTTTAAATGGGGAGGTTTGCCTACGCCTGACCGCCTGGAACGCTGGGGTGTTGTGCGGAAAGCGCAGTGTCCTAACTGCCCTCGCCAAGAATCCAAATGCCACGTTGTACAAGAATGTGCTGTGGCCCGTGATTTTTGGAGGGCGGTGCATGCCTGATTTCCAGGCCCGGGAGTGCGACGATTTTTAGCGAGCAGTCGTTGTCCGCGGGACCAGTTTGCGGGTCTGGTGCTAGTTGCGGGTGCTTTATCTCTCTGGCGCAATCGTTGTGAGGCTGTTGCGTGTTGCGTCAGAACGCCGTCGCCGTGCTCTTTTTCCGATCATGGGTGCCTTCGTGGAGAGCTCTTGAGCTTCCTTTCAGAAGAGCTATTTTTTTCCTGGGGAGGAAGAGTTCCTTCGCCAGTAGTCCTGCCCTGTCGTGCCCGTTGCGGGCGGGCGAGCAAGGATCGTTTTTCGGCTGGGTTGGTTCTTGTAGCCGGGCTGCAATTCTTGTTTCATGTCGCTTATTACAATTGTACGGTGTACATCAACAACACATCCATTCACTTTTATTCACTGTATGTATAATCATTCGCCCAAAACACAGTACAGATGCTTTTCATGTCAGTCACTGCATATGATTCCGTTTTTACTGCGCATTCATTCTACATAACTTCGGGCATATTACTGCTCTCTTAATTGTGTCTTTTGTATATAATCATCATGACTGGCGACTAGCATGTAAATAGTGACCCATTTTGTGTTGTACTTGTGTGATGTGTGCTCTCTCTTGCGTCTCGTTACCGCTCGTTTTAATGTCAATGTCAATGCAATTGTCTGCGTTAAATAAACTTTTTCTAACCAGAGTGGAACTCACATGGAAAACAAACCTGAAACTAGCTTCCTCGGCCACTTCAACACGGAGCGAGGAGGTGGGGTGCGAAGGCGAAAAGAAATCAGACTGAAAAATGACGTTAGCAATGCCATATAACTACTTGGCTTATTGTTCGACAAATATCGCCGCTATCAGAAACCCGTTGCGGAAACTGGCACGGAAATGACGTCATCACCCTTCCTGGAACAAAAATGAGCCGACGCTGAGGCAGCGATCGAATATCGAGCGTTCCACAACCAGCATAAGTCGCCGGTTCGAATCCCTGCCGCGAGCTAGACTCTCATTAGTAAGTTTATGCAGCACGAAACGCGAAATCGTGTGCCACCACTCCGAACACTCAGCGACAAACGGTTGAGCCGCGATGGTCATACGAAGATTCGTAAAGACGTGATTGGGGGTACATAGGTTGCCGGTTCGAATTCCTGTCGCGAGCTATAACTCTGAGTTTTCTAGTAAGCTTATGCTGCACAAAATGTTGCATCGTATGACACCATGCGGAACATTCTGCGGCAAACGGTTTGCCTACAAATATTACGCGAATGTCGGGACTGTGTAGCCCGAGCTTGACGCCTGCCAGACAGGGATATATATAGTATACCGGATCGACGCAGCCTAGTCCCGACTTATGGTGCTCGGACATCATGTTGGCCCAGTTATTAAAGGGAGACTGAATGACTTTTTGCAAAAATCCGGCTTGCGGTGGCACCTTACAGTTTTTGATGCTGCAAACTGGAATATCGAACTGAAATTGGGTAAAAACAAGCGCTAATTGTCGTTTTTAGCATAAATATGCAGCAGGCGCCTCGAAGCACATGGCGGGTCGCGCCGACGCCTCTGATTGGCCACGAAGACGTGACGACATTTCGAGGACCGGCGAAGCTGCCGATATGGCTGTAGTGCTGTGTAGGCTGCGTTGTGTGCAGATTGCAGCTCTTCGCGGGGCTGTAAAAGCGATTATAGGAAACATATGACACTAACGCCAACATCGGGTGTCACTGTTGTACCAGTTGCGCACACAAACGACGCAGTATCTTCGTTGCGGGGAGCGAAGACCAGCCGGGAACGTCTAGCGGCGTTGGAAACTTGCTCTGGTACGTAGTAAGGCATTTTTCGAAGTTGCCTGTCGTTATTGGCAGAAACTAGACGGCTATCCGATAACTTTATTTCCCGCGATAAGCCACTTCTCACAATGCCTTTCGGTTTCGAGGAACATTCGGAAGATCGTGACGGTGCGCCTGTCGTCCACAGAAACGACTCAATCCGAATGTGTCTGATTTCGCTTGCCCCACGGTGTGTTCTAGATCGTGTCGTGGCATGGTGTGTGAAAATACCGGCGACCACAATTTCCTCGCCCGGCAATAGCACCACGTACAAGCGTTGCATGAAGTAGAAAGTATTATGTTGCTGCGCGATTAATTGCTTGTGCATGATCCAAGTGCGTTCGTCTGC
This sequence comes from Amblyomma americanum, assembly GCF_052857255.1. Classification (NCBI taxonomy): domain Eukaryota; kingdom Metazoa; phylum Arthropoda; class Arachnida; order Ixodida; family Ixodidae; genus Amblyomma; species Amblyomma americanum. Next base: position 11,863,082 of record NC_135497.1, on the reverse strand, counting down.
TGCCATGTGATTCGCTGTCTGGCTCATCGGAAAACAAATAAGACACAGTCGACGCTTTCTGCCGAGTTGTCTCCTAGATACAGTCTGAGAAAAGCACTTTTTTCAGGTGTTTCTACAGAGAGAGGTTTCTACAGAGGTGTGTGTAGTTTTCAGTGCTTGAGGCTTTTGCAGAGTGAGAGCAAGAAAAAGTGCTGTTTGCAGTGAAGACTAATTTAAATTATCAGGGTCTGCTGAGGTCTGGCAGGTTTTCTTGCAGTCAGTGTGCAGGAACCTGGCACTAATGTGAGTGACATGAAAAAAACCACACGACAAAAAAACATAACTTTATTCCACTTTGTAGTCAGGAATAAGTGTTTTTTGTCCTCTAAAAATGTTAATAAGGTGCATTAATTTTTGAAGATCAGCAGAACATATCTTACCATTTAGCGAGGTCGCACAAGAAAATTGTGTCCCAATACCAACCTGCAAGATAAGACAGCAGGAATTACACGGGTTGTAATTTCTGTCAACGACCATTGCCATTGAGCAGTCATGTATAAGCTGGCCGCGCTTTGTTCTGCTATAGGTAGTCGGTGACAGCCTCCTGGCATCCAGCATTTCAGTGACTGCTTGCGATGATCCACTACGCCAGCAGCAACAAAACAGTTAGGCACATGTTCAACCAATATCAGGTTGCATTTCACTACACTGTATAGTTATATTGTGGCATTTATTGCCGCCGGAGTCAAGAAAGTATGTCCGAGTTAGCAAAACTTTATTCATGTACAAGGAGTTGAGGACGCTTCCCTAACATCCTGGATCACATGAAGATCTCCAGTATGAGAGAAAAAGTAAGGCAGTTAGGCTGAACTAACACCAACTTGCTAGATGCAGCTGCAGGCGTTACATGTCAACTGTTTTTTACTCTTACCTTCTTAGCGTTGAGAAGTTACTTTGCTCCATTTTATGTTGTATTCGATTGTTTTTAGCTTTTTGTGGCATCCGTAGGGTTGTATGACGTTTTATCTGATTTTAGATTTCTGACTCTGCTTTTGCTTCGCTTGATTGGGCCCATTTAGGCTCGCTCGTTGTTGCTGTTAAAGTGTTCTTGACACTGCCTTTTGGCCACGATGTTATTTGGCACGTGTGTTTTCCTTGCTTTTCTTTGCTGGTTAAAGTGCTTTTTAATATGTTCACTTTATAAAATTTCATCCCTTTTTCATTTTGGGTTTTTTTTTCCTTCTGGTTCATACATGTGTTGGCAGCCCTTTGATGACTGTGGATTAGGTTGTAATCTTTGGCCCCGTCACAGTCACGTGGTTTTTGGCATATAGTGTGCTGAGTTTTCCTCGAAAATAAAGAGTTGTTAGTCAGCGCCCGTCATGCCGTCAGTGTTCTTTCTTCTCGTATCCCCGTTTGTTCCCGCGCTGCTCATTTCGAATCACCGCAGTTTGTCGCTAGTAATATTTTCTTAAAGAAAGCAATGGCTGCTAAATATGTGGCAGTAGCGCATTGGTTCTTCTTTCGTAACGGCAGGTAAGAAGTATGGCAGAGTTAAATCTTTAAAAAATAAAATGAAAGGAGAGCCTCAGTCCAGCGACCAACATTCCAACAAGAGGACTTGTCTTTGTCAGGTCGAGTGCGGTCATCATTGGGAGGGGCTAAATAGGCCCTTCACGCTAAGGAGGACTGGGGTTATGGCGGGGTGTGGAATGAGGAGGGTGGGAAGGTAGCGTGCTTGGTCTTCAAACAGCTCTCGTCTGGCCATAGAGGCTGTCACCACAGGTAGGAGAGAAGCAGGTCAATAGCCATACTGACATGAAAAGAAGGCAAAAACAGACCCCCCTCCTTTTTTAAAAAAATGCAACAGAATAAAAGTGAACAATGGCAATAAAACAGTAAAACGAAAAAGCTAAAGGAACAAAAAATGCCATGGAGGAAAGAATAGAGGCGTTAAAGTGTATATCAAGGTTGCATTCTTTTCCCTCATAATCTACACAATCGCCAGCATATACTGCACAGGGGTCTACATACTTTCTAGTGGCTGTATGATTTTGCCGACTATGCCTTCTTATGTTTAGTGATATATGCTTTTCCTTTTTTTGAGGAACCAAACATTTTAGTAACTAGTTCTCCCTAATTAAAGTGTAGGATGCATGTCATCACATCCTTTTCTCTACATTTTTACCTGTCAAAATGGCTATCAACGGCTGCTCAACCCACATTCAGATTTGGGACAAGCGGTAAAGCCCCATACTACTTACCAGTACATTCTCCGCAGATCGTGAGAAACTGATCATTGTCTATCGAACCTTGACTTTCTTTTCCCGACCAGCTTCTCCTTTGGGACATTTCGAAAACTGCTGCTGAGTGGTGGACGAGATTCTGGAGCAGTTTTACTCTTCTGAGACTGCATGCTCTCAGCCATGGCCACAACCTTGTCGAGGAAGCGTTTGACGTAGCCTGTATGAGCCTTTCATCTTGTAGCTCGTGCAATATTCACTTTCTTCCAGATCAAATAATCTAGGTGGTGCAAACTTACCATGAGTGGGTGGCGCCTTTACTGGACAAGCTATTGGGTCACCACCTGCTGCCTTTGGCTAACGCACATACCATCGAAGTGCGCCATCCTTTGCGCGTGCCTGACCACGTTCGCTGTTCTCGTTGTAGTGAAGTACAGCGAGTTGGGTCCTGAAAAAGTTGCAAAGGACCGTGTGAAAACGTGTTACCTTGTAACATATGTAAACAGTCCAACTGTAAAGATCATGCGACAAAAGAAGGTCACTGATGGACGTTAAGCACAACACCATGATAGAAATTAGTGCTTGAAAGCACTATGAGCACGCGTGATGAAAATACTGAAGAAGCTAAATACTACTTTTGAAGAGATATGAGAACAAAGCATCGCCTCAGTTGCCGGGCAGATTGAAAGTGAAAATGCTGTGCTTGCATGGTGAACACAGCAGAAACTCTAAATGCTCACAAAGTGTCGGCATGTAAAATCCCTTCTGATTCGGTTGATTGGCTTTTAATCTCTGTTTAGACGACGTAAGAAATGATGGAGCTATTGACAATTTCAGCAAGTGTCATTTAAGATGGGCATCTTTTCATACAGTTGTGGCACGTGACTACATGCCTTTCACTTTTTCTATAGATGCATGTTTAACATTTGCTTTGTTTAAAATAACTATTTTGTGATATCGATGGCATCCCGCAGTAAAAGTAGAGAATAGATTACAGCAGCTTATCTGGCGTTCATTCCTGAATACGAATAATGGCAGGTCTTCGGCACAAAATGCACTAGAAGGCTATGAAAAACCCCTAATCCATAAGCTTGATGTCTCGTGGATAGCCGCGGCATGTCTTGCAGAAGAGCCTTAGACTTTGCAGTGTCTTGAAGCTTCTATAAAGCCTTTGATTCCAAAAGAAAACGGCCGTTACCATCTCTTTGTAAAGTACTAAGCGTGCGGTTTTGCTGTATGCTCCTGCATCAACCAGATTAAAGTACTTCAGTGCACCTGTAAATAAACTTGTGTTGAGTAATGAATATCTTATAAGTTTCGATAGTTTTAATAAACATTGGCATTTGAGGTGCACTGAAATAAATGGTGTGGAAGAACATTTGACAGCCATTATTCACTTAGCTCATGAAGCTTTTCATGTAAATCCTGATGCACTGCACAGGTTGATTTAGTTTATGGTTTATGGAGGTCTAACGTCCCAAAGAGACTCAGGCTATGAGAGACGCCGTAGTGAAGAACTCCGAAAATTTCGATCACCTGGGGTTCTTTAACGTGCCCTGACATCGCACAGTACACGGGAGCCTTAACATTTCGGCTCTAGCTTGTCCTAGGAAGCGGGATGGAGGGGCAATAGAAGCAGAAAGATGCATTTTATTATCAGCGGTAAAGATCACTATAATTCTCCTGAACTTTTACGAAGCACGTATGCACCTGTTAACGCCGAATACATGTTGTCGGCGTCAATCATGGATGAAAACATAGCCTCTTACGAGCTCAGTCATTACATGGCTGGGTCGGGAGGGGCACCTGCAGTGTACAGGCTTATGGCAAGCTGAAACACCAGAGTGCCGAGGCCAACTGCACAGTGGAGCATGCACCATGTCTGTAGACAGCGTTGCCAGCGATAGAGGTTTTGTTAGTCTCACTTTCAAGTGGTTTTGACGTTAAATATTTGTAGTTTCAGGCGAAAGGAAATGGCGCAGTAATTTCCTTACTTCTTGGTGGACACCTCAACCGTGCCGTCAGGGAAGGAGGGCAGAGAGCAAGAGGGGTCGTAGTGGAGGGGTACGGATTAATTTCCACCACCCGATAATCTTTAATGTGCACTGTCATCTCAACGTACACGGCCGCCTTTTGCGTTTCTCGTTCATGGAAACGCAGCCGCCGCGGCAGCCGAGCGAGCGCACAACCAACACCGCGGCGCAGCCGCTTTGTGAAGGGATGAAGATAGAAGGCAAAGAAGGAGGAACACGCACAGAAGTCGCGCACCACAAGGGCGCCGTTTGCATTTTGCTCCACCGAAATCAGCCTACTGAACCAGCGCTGAGATACCGCGACGGGTCGTAGCAGATTTTTGAGCTAAGGGAGAGAAACAACGAGGAACAAAAACATTAACTCACGTCACACACCTAACGGGAGTCTTGTGCATTTAAACTAAAACGAAACGCAGCCGCCTTACCCGGGATTATATGCCGCATTCTATAGTCGAATACAACTCATGTAGGAAGCGGCTTTTTCCCGTCAAAGGACCCCTTTCCACCCAAAGCGTCAGCCAATTCTCATGAGCCTACTAGCGTCACAATGCAGAGAGTGACGAATGAAATTAGTTAGCCCCTCCCTCCATGGTCGGGGATAGCCCTCTCCGTGCATCAACCAGCATTTCCTTGAATTTTCAGACAGTGGGTCCATGAGATTCGGCCCACTCCAGAGGCTGGGAGGAGGTCCTTTGACCAGGTGGTGGTGATGGTAAAACTTTAATGCAATGGGGCGGGCTTCAGAGCAGAATGGAGGGTTTCACTACTCCCGTGCCTTGGTGGTAGTCCTCATTCTGGGACACCACTGGCGGTAGCCGCTGCCCGCGCTCTTTGGACCAGAGCCCTATGGGACTAGAGGTCCAAGCAGAAGAACAAGGTCGCCTCCCAGCCCTCTCTCGTTGGCTGATTTACTCTCTTTATTTGCGGATTTCTCTGCCAGGCCCATACCATATGATATGCATCTGCCCACATCTCATACCTGGAAAAAGTTGAGTCTATGTGTTTTAGAATCGCAGGGCTTAGAAACGGCCCGTTTACATTCTTCTGGGGTGTCATCCCTCAGTTCTGTCCAGGCCCATGGCGGGCTCTGGGAACGTCTGCCTACGGGGGCGCAGATATGTTTTAACGTCCGCATATGTGGCAACCGGATTCGGTACAGGAGTCCCGAGAGAGTCTGGTAATTCAGTGGAACTCTGGGGGAGAGACGCTTGGGCTCCTGTGTGAGGAGCCTCGTTCCCTCCTATTCCATGCTGTCCGGGCACTCATACCAATTATTTTGTTCCTTTGACAATGCGTGACAGTGCAGGAAGTGACCAATGAAATTGGATAGCCCTTCCCTCCATCGTCGAGGATTGTCTCCTCCGTGCATTATCACGCATTCCCTCGATTGTTAGGACAGCAGCTCCACGAGATTCGGCCCACTCCATAGGCTAGAAAGGGGTCCTTTGACAAGGAAAAGCGGCATTTTTCTTAAATTGTATCCGACTATAGCGTTCAGAAGCCAACACCGTAATTTGTGTTTTCTTAAGAAGGCCATGTCGGAGTAAATGTCCCACTTCTCGGTGTACACCCGAACCGCGTCTTGCGGGAATGCACGAAGGAGGGAGTTTAGCGGGTGGAAGAAGTGCCCTAGTGGAGGTCTCCGGTATAATTTCGACCACCCGCGGGCTCCTTTGTGACAAGTACAAAGAAAAATACGCCAGGTCGGCGGGAGAGGCCTGGTAATAGAATCACTGGTAGAAATTCTCATCCACCTGATCGGCAAGTATGGGAAGGCCCGGCATGATGTGACGATACTCTTCAGTTCTTTCGATCCCCCACGAAATATCCTTGCCAGGAGGAGAGATTGCACGAAGACACTCCTCCGGAACGAAACATCCGAGTGATATTCCATGTTGGCAACACTGAAAGACAAGTTTCAAGAGGTCTTCTATTCAGCTAACATGGACACTGATATTCATGAGCCTAAACTGTGCCCGGAAATTCGCTTTCAAAATACCATGTTCTGTACGCCTGTTGCGAGTCTGTGAATATATGTGAATCCTGGCCTTGCATTTCATTTGTTTTTATTGCAAGGAGTATGGCTAAAGCTTCTGCCTCTGTTGGAGCGTTAGCGTGTAAAGGTGCTGTCGTAATTTCTCCTCCTTCTGTGTCTGTTATAGCCATCACCTTCGTTTCTTCTGAATATGCGGCGATGTCTACAAAACTGTATCTGCTATCGTTCTCCTTTTCTTTAGATGTTCGACTAAGGCCTTCCTGCCTTCTTTACGGCGTGTAGATGCATGTGTTCCGGAATGGGCGAGGCGTGGATATGCTTTCTTCCGTCTCTGAGTAGCCTTCTTATCAAAGTTTTCCCTAGACCTCCCTCCTCAAGAAACCTTACCCCTTCACAAATTGTAATGCTCGGGCTTGGCCTCAGAAGCCTACTCGTTGAGCCACAAGAACCATTACCCTTAGGTTGCTTCTCTGAGGATTTTTCGGGTATTTTCCGCTCATGGTCATTGACATTGACGCCGACGACGACGCCGAATTTTCTGCGACACAGGCACATTAATGCTATCGCGTTAGAATAGCCGCAGCTTGCTGTAAGATGTCTAATTCTATAAATATAACCAGCGTTCATCAAAATTAACGTGCAGTCACTTTGCGCAACGTCTTCGAGAGCCAAGCACGGCCGAGCGTACTAAACAATAAAATCTGCACAAAAGCAGTTTTCAGCGTTAAAGTGTTTATGAACGCGGTTTTTCACATCTTGCAAGATTTCCTTATAACGAAGATATCCGCAGATTTCCCTTCGGCAGGCTTGCATTTTTTTGCTGCCGTCAGAAACGTTCTCCAATGCGTTTCTATGGCAGTCTTAAATACTCGATGCGAGCGATGGAAAAACTTTCTTAAAGAAAGATTTTGCTACGCATCGGAAGAACGGACTATTGCCTTCAATATAAACATAACAATACCTTACAATATTTCAATATTAAAATTTCTTGTCCAAGAATGATGGACATGAGCCGCTGCTAGGCTTTAGTTAGGTTTGCTTCACCCCATGACAGCGATGCGGCACTAAAAATTCAGTACAGGAGATCAAAGGCCGCCTTTAAGCACCCGCCACGTTCACCTCGCGACATGGTTTGACAACGCTAGCGCTTCCAGCAGGTACACAAGGCCGCGCAGCCTACGTATATGCGATCGAAAAGAGATCGAAATGCGTTGTTAAGAGGCGTGCCACTTAATATGATCCCGGCGCGCAGTTTGATATACTGAATGACCGACGAAATTGCAGTTCGGTATACTGCGCAACTTCCTATACTTTCGCACAGGCTTTACAAGAGGAATATCGGAAAACTGTTTTATTTTTTTGAAAATTCGATTTTTGAGGAAAGGAAATTGCACAGTAACTGTCTCACATATGTCTGTCGACACCCGAACCACGCCGTAAGGTAAGGGAGGAAGATGCGAGTGAAAGAAGAAAGAGAGAAAGTGGTGCCGTAGTGGAATCCTCCGGAATAATTTCGACCATCTGCAGATCTCTAACGTGCACACACATCGCATAGCACACGGGCGCCTTAGGGTTTCGCCTCCATCGAAACGCGGCCGCCGCAGCCAGGTTCGAGCCCGGGTATCCCGGCACATTAGACGAAGGCCTTAACCATGCACTCAGCCGCCGCAGCGGGTTAATCTGTGTGTTCTATATATAAAAAAATATCCAGGTTCGATATATCCAGGCTCGAATGTAGATGGCATTATATGGTTAACGGTATGGATTTATCGGCCACCGCGGTGGCTGAGTGGTTATGGCGCTCGACTGCTGGCCTGAAAGACGCGGGTTCGATCCCGGCCGCGGCGGTCGAATTTCGATGGAGGGGAAATTCTAGAGGTCCGTGTACTGTGCGATGTCAGTGCACGTTGTTAGATGTGGGGCTTCTGTCCCGTAGCAGGCCACCGGTGTTGGGGGATTGCGCTTCGATCCCACCGCTGCCACCAGTTGATAGGAGTTGCCCCTGGTTCGCCTGGGCCGTCTCTCGCCAAGGTCGATGTCCACGGGTTCCGCATCGGGAGACTGCTGTTGTGGGGTGACTAAGAGATGAGAGGTTCTTCGAGGTGGAGAAAGGGTTTATTTACATTTTTACATAGTTCGAAAGAGTGAATCGGGAGCTGGCGATCACACGCCAGATCGCTGCTTAAATAGGATCCCCTGTCTCCAGGTCCTTAGTTGGAGAATTTAGTTGATTAAAAATGCGTCCAATCACTGTGACGTCGATCACGTGTCCAGTCTTTAGGGTCCGCCTTCCAGGACGGCCCCAACAACACACTCTTGCCACTTCTGACAAATTATGGTCCGCGCTATCCAGGCAGCAGTGATGAATAGCCCGAATGGGGTCCCATGGCAGCGTCGAAAGTCAGTCACCTGCACTTCACAGCGGTAGCGTGGGAACTAAAGGTTGCCACTGCAGTTTGCAGAAGGTTCCACGTATTGGGAAGAACACTTAGGGTAAGACGAGGTTGTTTTCGAAGCACGAGCATTCCGGCGTCGTTGGCTTAGTCAAACAGGGCCGCATTTGCCACGGCTCATTTGCAGCCCCGCCGCTCGCCGGCTCCCCCGACGTCCCCTCCGGGAGAAAGACTTCGTTGTGACCCGGGTGGGTCCGGCGTTGGGAACAATAGACAGGTTCTCCAAAACGGAGGGCCGTTTCACCTCATAAACAGCAAGGGGGGGAAGGACCCATGTAGACGCCACCACCAGCACTCGTGGCGCTGCAATCACGTCGACGGCCCTTTGAAGCCTCTGTCGATTGATTCTTCTCAGTGGCTTGAATATTCTTGACATGTTGGCGTCTCCAAACGTAACAACGTTAATGAACCCCAGGTGGTAGAAATTTCCGGAGTCCTTCAGTACGGCGTCCCTCATAGCCTGAGTCGCTTTGGGACGTTAAACCCCCAAAAAACCAAACTATGGCTTTATCACCAGTAGCACCAGGAGGAATAATTTGTGCTCCCCAAAACTGATCGACACTTGGCGGGTTACTGGTTACAAATTTCGTTAGATTAAAGCTATAGTTAGAAAAAAGAGCCAAACACAGAGCTAGATTTTGGAAACAAAGATCAGCTACTCGTAGCTGAAGCAAATTTTCCATAACTATTATTGCTTCCAAAAGTAGCTAAATCCAGCTAAAAATATCTAAATTGGCAACCCTGATCGAGACCCGTAACCCCGAAGCGATCAGGAGGTGACAACCTGTGAGAAAAGCATACCGGCGACGTGTGCTATGCATATCACCTGTGCAGATTGAACCTCTCCTTGTTGTAAACATGACATCAAGAAGTGCAGTCTAAAAAATCGCACCATTTTATTCTCTGTGCTTGTGTCCTGTTTTCCACGTGTTGCGTGTTGCCTTCCGCGTCTTTCTTCTTGCGATTAGAGCGGCGGATGTCGTACCTGCTTTGTTTTGCCCACGAGACAAGCCACACGTGCGCCAGCTCCATATAGTCCGCTGTATGTCAACTTAGACAGCATCCCCGCTAAACATGGGCAAACAGGACAGGTAGTGGTCCCCCCAAATAGTCATCAGGGTGTGCAAAATTTGTCCTATTTTCTCCCCTGTTCAGAGCCTGCACTTGCCTTAGTTCTCTTGGGCGAAGGTTGCGTGTGCATCTTCACGAGAAAGCACAACGTAGCGGCCGAACATTAAGAGTATTCCGAGCACAATATCAATACCTATCTACGCGAGATGCCTGGGATCGCATATACGCCGCATAAAAAAGGCACCACCGCAACGTTTTGCCTCATTGTGAACAAGGCTCTTGTGTGGGAGCCGAAACGTCATTTCATCTTAATTTTTGGTCGGTGCGACTCACTAGTATCATGTACCATCCCGACCAGACGGGATTCCGTCAGACCCCTGACTACTAACAACGGGCAAGTGCGATAAGATAGGCGAGTACCGGCCGTGGCCGGACCGAGGGGCTTCAGCGAGCCGCGACAGCGAGAGGACGTCAGGTAATTACCTCCCTTCTTCCTTCTTTGTTGTCGCCATCTTGCCCCGTCTGCCGCACGACGAAGCAAGACGGCAAGGGTCGCAGATCAAGCTTCAAGCAGCCAGCGATTTTAGGAGAACCCAATAAACGTATGGCCACGGGTGAAGCGTCCTGTTCCGTGTTGTGTTTATTTCGCATTTCCGCTGCGCAGCCGTGAGAACAGCCACGCGTGGCGTGCGATACCGCGAACTCGGAGTTCACGGTCTAGACCTCAAAGGAGGCTCAACGGCCTAGTAGGAACCCCCACAACTGGCGCCTCAACGTGATTCTCACGCGCAGACGCGCTCGAGCAATTCGCTCCCGGCGAACATGACGGGTTCGCAGTGTGCACTGCCTGATCGGATGTGTCTCACAGAGCTCGGCCAGGGGTCTAGGGAACGTCCTGCCCCAGGTACTCCACCACCAGAATGAGCTCAGCGGACGGGCCGACTCACCGCCCCATGTGCGACGTACGCAACATCGTGGATGCCGGAAAACGCCGCCAGATACCACGGTACCAGCACGCCAAGCGTTGGCGCTCATCCATCATCGGCGCGTTACGCCTGTGAACAGGCGGGCACATCTCCCTTCGTCTCACACCTGCCAAACAGCACAACCGAGACCGCGCCACATGCGACGAGGTCACCGCTCATCACGGCTCCTCACAGCGGGGCACCCGAAAACGCGACAAATCTCTCCCAAGTTCTGGCCAGCGCGTTACAGCAAGCGCTGCAATCCGCACAGCCCAGCCCGCGGATCGAAGCTCCGATCGCCAAGTAGAGTGGCTACAGCTATCAAACGAGCGCTAACCACTTTTTGCTGGCCCTCAACCGGTTCGGTCAGACAACAGGCACGAGTGTGCGTGATATGCTTGAGAGAGTGATTCCCGTTGCGCTCGCCGATCAGGCCGCTTGGTGGCACCCGCTGGTCGGCCACACCGCGAGGACGATGGCCGATTTGAGCAGAATGTTCCGGGAGGAGTTCCTGCCTTACGACTACCAGCTGCGGATGCGGCGGGAGTTGGAGCTGCGCACGCAAGCCCCTGACGAATCTCTGGTCGAGTACGTCAGGGCGATGCAGGAGCTTTACGACTACGCCGATCCCGGAGCTCCGAACGCGGAGCGAGTGGAAAGGGTAGTCCGACAGAGCCACCCCACGTTTGCTCTCTATCTGCGGGGAAATCGCTGTGGAGACTTGAACGAGCTAGCTGTGGAAGCGCGCCGGGTACAAGCCGAAATCTCGGCAGCACGCGCGTACCGACCCTCATCGCCTCCATCGGAATCACTGGAGCCCAGCTGCGCCTGGAACGGCAGCACGCGCCCACGAAGCGAATCCGCTCGGGCACCGGCTCAAGGCGCGCTTTTCGAAGTGTATCGCGCCTTGGATCCGTACTCATACGGGCTCAGGGCAACAGAGGTCACACGGCCGGAAGTCTGGTCAGCCTCTCGCCAACCAGCCGACAGAGATTCCCCAGCTCGATCAAAGGATCGCGAAGGAGTTACGCCTCCAGACGGACAGCGTCACCGGGTTGAAATGCCGGTTCGGAACGCGCTCACGGATGGCCGTGCTCGAAAGCAGCCTCGTCCATCCCTGTCCAATGCACGGAACTCTGTGCGCTACTTCAACTGTGGCCAAGCGGGTCACATTGCACGTGCGTGCCCTACCGGGGCGGGAAACGAGGCAGCCGCCGGTAGTGGCGCCGGCGGCCGTGGCGGTACCGGACGATGCACCCGTAATCGCGGCCCCTTCGCTGTTCAGGGTCGGAACGCCGAGCAGTGTGAGTGCTCCGTTCATAAAACTTGCAATCGCAGGATTTACGTTCAAAGCACTACTCGACACTGGCGCGAGCACGTCGCTCACCGGAGACGAGGCCGTCTCTCATCTGGGTCGGAACGGCATTCAGCTGCGGAAGCGCAACGTGCCCCTCCAACTCGTGCGCGGAGAGGGGTGCTCCGGCGGTGATGCGCGCCTTGTCGTGCGCTGGAATCAGCGTAGACGACGACATCGCTTCATTCACCTGCCTGGACTCACGGTCGCCGTCGTTCTCAGACGAGATTTCTTGGCAAAATTGGGAATCTTAGTTGACATCGGCAGCGGCGGCTACCTGGAAAGCCCATTCACACCACTCAAGCCGTTGGCTACCGCGCCCGCCGTGACTGCTCGGATGTCAAACGCCGAAGTGGAGAGGAGGAATGCCTCCCGAGAGAACAACGCTCCCCCCCCCCTCCCCCCAAGCCGCTGGAGTCAGTAGCTGCGGCCTGTCCCCGACCCTGCGCCTTTTGTGCGGACAGGGGCTCGAATTACACGGTCTCCTCGCAAACGCGGTTGACTTGACGGAGCGTGAGCGCGGCCGCATCTTCTCCTTGTTAAGTGACTCCGAGGAGATATTTACGGATCATCCCGGCTACACACAACTGGCGCAGCACCGCATCGAAACAGGGGACGCACAGCCTTGGAAATCCAATCCCAGACAGGTCAGCCCCGCCAATCAGCAGGCGATTGACGCGGCGTTGCAAGAGCTGCACGATGCGGGCATTGTTCGCCGCTCAACGAGTCCCTGGGGATTCCCAGTGGTACTCGTCCTCAAAAAGGACGGTAGCTCGCGCTTGTGCGTGGACTACATGCGATTGAATGCAGTCATCAGAAGGATGCGTACCCTTTCCCAAGCATTGATCATACCGTCTCAAACCTCGGCGGTGCGAGGTATTTTTCTACTCTGGACGCCAGCAAGGGCTATCTCCAGGTAGAGATGCGTTCAGGCGACGAGTGCTAAACGGCATTCACATGCGACGGGGACCACTACGAGTTCGTTAGGATGCCCTTCGGTTTGTCCGGAAACCCGAGCACCTTTCAGGGACTGATAGACCGTGTGCTCGGCGACGCCAAATGGCATCACGCCCTCGCTTACCTGGAGGACATCTGCATCTACTCCCGTACCTTCGAGGAGCACCTCGGTCATCTCGGAGATGTCCTGAGAAATATCAGAGCAGCAGGCCTCACACTGATCCCCGCAAAACCGCAGCTGTGCAGAGCGGAAGTCAGCCTACTCGGCTACCGCGTGCGGCGCGGACAGGTGTCCCCGGACCCAGAGAAGCTTCGCTCGATCCTGGAATTTCCAGCGCCGAACGACGTGAAGGCTGTGCGCCACTTTCTCGAGATGGTCGGCTACTACCACTAGTTCATTCCTAACTGCATACACCTGCAAGCCCCCCTGACAAAGTTGCTAAGGAAGGCAGCCCGTGGGAATGGGGAGAGTAAGAGCAGACGAGTTTTCAACTGGCTCAGGCCATCGCCGACACCGCGTCACTGAAACTGCGATACCTAAAGAAGTCATTCGTGATCGACAGATGCCTGCGATTTCGGAGTGGGCGCAGTGTCACTCCAGATGGGGGACGAACTCCGACCCGTGGCATTTGCCAGCCGTGCGCTGACGCCGGCCGAGCGCAACTACTCAGTGACGGAGAAAGAATGCTTGGCAATCACCTACGCACTACGAAAATTCGAGATGTACGTAGAAGGAGCCAGGTTCACGGCCGAAACCGACCACATGGAATTGACATGGCTAACCCGCCTTCGTGAGCCGAGCAGAAGGCTCGCGCGTTGGGCCCTGATGCTACAGCGCTTCGAATTCTAAGTGCGCTACCGAAAAGGGATCGAAAAGATGGTTTCTGACGCGTTGTCGCGCGCGCCGGTGAATGACCTCTCCCCAGACGCTGGAAAGGAGCCGCCGCCGCAACTTCCCCACGCGTCGGGAGAGCGAAGCCGAGGTGATAAAGATCTCGCTCTATTGCACGCGCATCTCGCTGGTGTGAAGGTTCCCTTCCAGGTTGCGTTCAGCAGAGAAGAGCTTATCAAGGCTCAACAGGAAGACTCGTTCTGTCGGAGGCTGGTCGGCGGTCTTAGTGAAGGGGCGGACCGCCCGACGAATCTAGTCAAAGGGTGCCCGGTGGGTGGTGGTGATAAACTTTAATAAATATTGAGCCATATCTTAAACTATTCTTGGGTTGGCTCTTAGTCGCGTGAAGTGGCCAGCAGTCGGTGACGTCCCGCGACTTCCAAAGCCCAGCCCACCAGCTGTTTTTGGACAGCTGGGTCGGAGCTGGACACCGCGACCTCCCATCGGTCGAGGTCAGTGAGTTGCCACTCTGATGGCGGCTGAAACTCAGAGCATATGTATAATATATGATTGAAATCAGCTCTTGGGGTTCCGCATAGGGTACACTCTGGAGAGAACAGCCCTGGGTGCATTACTGCTAAAAGGGCGGGGGAGAGAAAAGTGCGAAATTGTAGCTGGCGCCACGAAACCTGCTCTAATTTAGTGAGTGATTTGTGAGGCGGAGGATAGTGAAGTCGTTGCTCTCTGTAGTGGAGTGAAATTTCGTGGTATGTTATCAGTCGGTCACGGGCACTCCCTGGCTCGGCGGCTTGTCCTGCTCGGTTAACGTACGCTCGAGCGGTGTCATGGGTGGCTTCGTTGCCTGGATGGCCCGCATGCGCGGGGACCCATATGAGTTGAATGGGCCTAGTCGGGGGCTGAGAGGAGTTGAGAATTTTATGGGCGACGGCATGCGTCCGCCCTTTTGCAAAGTTTCTGATCGCGGTTTTTGAGTCACTAAATACGAGTGTGGCAGTGGTGGAGGAGATCGCAAGGGCAATTGCAGCTTCTTTGGCTTCTAGCGAGGTGTGCGTTAGGACCGATGCACTGCTAGAGGTGAAATATTGTGGCCGATTGCGGAAATGGCAGAGGCCGGCTGACTGGTGTATGCCGCGGCATCTACGTAGACAGCCTCCGTGTGTTGGTTATAACGGTTTTGTAGTGCCTGGGCTCTTGCTGCGCGTCGAGGTTGGTAGTGGACTGGGTGCATGTTTTTTGGGAGTGAATGTACTGTTAGAAGCTTTTGGGTGGCCCTGGGGGTGGGGTATGTAGGCCGGAGAGTGTTGGTTGGGTTGAGACTTAGGTTCTTAATGATGCTGCGGCCTGTAGGGGTGTAGGAGAGACGTTCAAGTTGTGCCGTCCGGTGAGCTTCTGTAACCTCGGCTAGTGTGTTATGTATGCCCAAGAGTAAGAGCCGTTCATTGGAGGTGTGTCGAGGGAGCTTGAGTGCGGTCTTGTATGCCTGGCGAATAAGGGCGTTGATTTTCTCTTCTTCTGCTCTCGTGAGGAAGAGATATGGGAGAGAGTATACTATGTGGCTGACGACGAATGCTTGAACTAGGCGACGGAGGTCATGTTCTCTCATGCCCCTGTGTCGGTTGGCAATTCGTAATATGAGAGGCATGGTCTGATGAACGGTGGTTATGAGTTTGTTTTTCGTGGCGGTGTTCTTGCCGTTCCTCTGGAGTGGGATGCCTAGGATTTGGACCTTTTCCACTTCTGGGATGGGGGTGCCGTCCAACGTGAGTTTTATTGGAGGCGGGGGGCCTAGGTCCGTCCTACATCTAGGTGGTCGAAGAATAAGTAACTCGGATTTGGTAGGGGAGCAGGCCAGGCCGACGGTTGCAGCATGCGCTGCCACCAGGTCGGCACCGGCCTGAAATGTTTCTTCTATGGCTCCGGCATTTGCTGTGGTTGTCCTCAGTGTAATCTCGGCATAGAAGGAGTGCGAGAGATTAGGTACTGCTTTTAACGCCTTGGCAATGGGCATGAATGTTATATTCAAGAGCGGCGGCGAGAGGACTGACCCTTGCGGCGTGCCTCTGCTGCCGTGTGCGAAGGTTGGGGAGGAGAGATACCCGAAGCAGATTTCTGCTGTGCGGCGTCTTAGGAAAGCTCAAATGTATTTGAAGGTGCGCGGGCCGGTTCCTAGTGCCGAGAGCGCTTTTAGGATGGCGAAGTGGTTGACGTTGTCAAAGGCTTTGGTTAGGTCCAAAGCTAGTATTGCTCGCGTGCGTTTTGCATTTCGGGGGTGGAGGGCCTCTTCCAAAATCTGAAGCATAACGTCCTGTGTGGACAGATGACTGCGGAAGCCAATCATTGTGTGAGGGACTAGGTCGTGATCGTCGATATGGTTCTGTAGGCGTTCCAGGACCAGATGTTCGAACAGTTTGCCTAGACAGGATGCGAGGGAGATTGGGCGTAGGCTTTTTAGATCTAGAGGTTTGCCTGGTTTCGGAATAAAGGTTATACGGGCGGGCGTCCATTGGGCTGGTAGCGCTCCATCTTGCCAGCACCTGTTGAATAGGTCTGTTATAGCCTGTATGGAGAGCTCTTCCAGATTCCTAAGCATCTTGTTGATTTTGTCTGCCCCGAGGCCGAAGTGGTGCGTAGTTTCTGCATGGCGGCTTTGACTTCCCATGTAGAAATGTCCTCATTTTGTGTAGGATTGGGGCCGCCGGTGTAAGTAGGGAGCGCAGTAGGTGGAGCTGTGGTAAGATATTGTGCTTTAAGAGTGGTTAACAAGACGTCGTCCTCTAGAGGGAGCTTGTGCAGAATGCTGTTGACGTTTTTCCTTTCCATTGCTTTCATGCGTCTTGGTTCGAGCAAGCAACGAAGAAATGTCCACGTGCCTTTGAGGCCGAGGTTGCCGCTCATACGACCGCACAACTTGCCCCATTGCTTGTGTGCCAGTTGGCTTGCATAGGATTCAATCTCCTTTACTAGCGCGACTATGCGCCGCTTGAGTGGCCTATTGTGTATGTGAGCAAGCCACCTTTTTTGAAGGCTGGCATGCGCTTCCCAAATGCGTAGTAGGCGGCTATCTGCCGTCTCTTCATTTGGGGTGTCAGGGATTGTGGATGTGGCCCCAGCCACGTCCTTTGAGACAGTTTGTGTCCAGGTGTTCAGGTCTGTGATGGCGTCTGGGACGTCTCGTCGGAATTGACGAAACTCGTCCCAGTCCACCACCTCCAGGCGTCGTTTTCTAACTTGGGCTAAGGTTGTGAGGTTGAGATCGGTGCTGAGTATATGGTGATCACTACCGAACGAGTGCTCCGTGTTTTTCCAATGACTGTTGGGGAGGTGTTTTGAGACGGTTAGGTCCGGGCTAGTGTTGTGTTGAATACTTGTTCCGATCCTTGTGGGTTGGTCTACATCGTTGAGCAGGGATAAGCCTTCGTTCTGGATGAAAGTCCAAAGCGAGGTGCCTTTACGACAGTTTTTATGGTAGTCCCAACTGGTGTGGTTGGCGTTAAAGTCGCCACTTATCAGAATGGGGTGGTCTGCACTGAGCGTGAGTGCCTTGCGCATTGCTGAAATGAGAGGTGCCGGAGGGCCTTTTGGCGGGCTATATATGTTTAGTATGAAGAGGCTGCTGCCTTTGTGTGTGCGGGGTAAGAGTTCTACTAGGAGGCCGTCTATGTCATAAAGCTCTAAAGTGTGCTCAATTGCGGTAAAGTTACGGTGAACCAGTGTCGCTACACGGGTTCGTGAAAGCACGCTGGTTGACTCATGAACTGTGTAGTTTCGAAGCTTGACATTACACAGTTTATTGCAATGCTATAACGGTAGGTATCTCGTCTGCTGAGAGGTTTTGGAGGTGAAGTTGCAGGTTGTCGCGCTTCGCTCGGAAGCTCCTGCAATTCCACTGCCACACTCGAATGCAGCTATGTTGTGCAGCCATGTTGGGGGGCGGCTAACGGGTCTATGAGATTTAGGCCGTTTGGCTGGGTGATGAATTTTTCTTTTATGTGGGGCTGGATTTGAGCCATAGATGTTCCATGTGCTCCTTGACGTCGCTCGAGGGCAGTCATCCGGCCTGCAATGTTTGCCATCCATGCTGCAGTATCAGTGCGTAGGGCGTTCATGTTTTGTTCGAGGCTTTGAATTATCGAGATTAGCTGAGTGAGCGCAGCTGTGTCTACCAAGTGGGGGGGGGGGGGGGGGTCATTTTCATCTTGCGTCTTGCGCTTAACTGGGGGTTGCGAGTAGGTGACGCAGCGCGTGAGGAGGAGGTGGAGGCAGGGGAAGGAGTGAGTTGCTTGGGTGTTATAGTTTGTACTGCGTTGGGGGGGGGGGGGGGACCGAATTCTTTGTAGGCTGTTCTCGCCTGAGCAGTAGCTGTAATTTTTGGCGGAGCTCTGAAATTTCTAAACCCTGCTGTCGGAGTTGTGCTCTGAGCTCTTGATTCTTTTTAGCGAGCGAGGGAGGTCCCGGTTTCCAGCTCACCTGTTTGTCCATGGGCTGTGCTTTCGGTCCCGGTAGTGGCTCGGACCGGCTCCTGCGCTGACTTTTCCATGAGACGGACCTGGAGCCGGTTCTGGAGATGTTCCGAAGCCGGCTACGTGATGTCCGGGACTGCTGAGCCGTGCTCTCGGTGGATGAAGACCCGGCGGGATTGTCTGTGGTGGTTGTAGAATTGGTGTTGGATTTCGGGTTGCCAGCCCGGTCGAACCGGACTTTTAATTTTCTGGACCCCATAAAGTGGGGGCCACCGCACAAGATACATTATGAGTCGCACGTGGGAGTTGAAGTTGCCGGATGGGTGCCGCCGGATCTGTGACATCGGGTGCTGACAGCATGCGGGCAGAGTTCGGACCGATGGCCCTGTCTCCAGCAGTTAAACAGGCCTCTACCTTGGCTTTGAAGGGGTGGCAGTTAAAGACGGCTCCGTAGAAGTTGAGCTGCTTGGGAACCTCCTTGGTTATGACGAAGGTGATCAGGATCGATTTAGTGTGGCCCAAAGGGCGCGCGTCTGCTATTGTGTAGGATCGGCTAGGGCTTAGTGAGACGAGGACATTGAATATCTCTCCTTGGGTTTGGTTGTAGATTGCACTGTAGAGAATTCCACGTACGGCATCGTCGGGCGCGCTGATGTAAGCCTTTTCCGGGAATTGATTGTCGTTGAGTTGGAACGTCTGCAGCTGCACGTTGTTTTTGGAACGCACCTGCGCAGGTGTGCTGATTGTGAATGAGTTATTGCGTGGGTTAACTCTGAGTCGGTCGTGCTGCCGGGCGTCATGGTAGTTGAGCTTCACAGCCAAGCACACAATAGGCAGCAGCGCGCTGCTGTTACATTGTCTAAGATCCAATCCGCAACCAGGTTGGAAAATTACTTTCAGATCCGTAGCCGGGAGTTTTGGTAGTGGAGCATGACGTTTAAGTTTTGGAGAAATGGTCTTGCCTTGATTGGGCGACGCCGACGTGGCCGGGTAGGCGGGTGGGTGAGCTTGGGAGGCCTGCTCTTCAGAGCCGGATTCGAAGTGGCTAGGGTGGGGAAGACCACATTGCGGGCTTGGATTTCTCTCTACCAACGCGGGTCGTTAGCGAAGTCTTCGGGGTTGATTTCGTCCCCTTCTACACTGTAAACCATCATTTCTGAGGTCAATACGCAGGCGAGGTGAGTCTAGAAGCGCCGGTGGTCGTAGGCCTAACCGGCGGCCGCAGCGGCGGGGGCCCTTGTTGTGCTAGGTACAACGCGTGGCCTAGCGTTCCTCGCCTGGCTCGGAGCGGTAGAGTCCTTTTCGGGCAAAAATGGTCGGAATTGCACGTAAAATGGTGGGAACGGGTGCCGAACACCTTCACTGACCAATTATTGGTGGTATCTGTCCTTTTCACGTCGGAAATCTGCCGTCCCGAGTGAAAATCCACGGAGCCGAGGTGAGGTGCGTCCGCTCGCTCCGCCGGCCACCTGGCCGTCCCAAGGGCGCCCGGGAACCACAGCGAATGCGGAAGGCGCGAGCTCTAGTGCAGCTTGCGATGCTGCGAGTGAGCTGGAGAGTTTCCTGCTTGATGCCGACGGAGCTTTGCTGAAATACGGGCCAGGCAAAGAGGACTCAAACGAGTGCTTCAAAGCCGCCATACCGCACCAGTACAGGCAAACTGTGATGAAGCATTACCACGAAGCAGACGGCCATGGGAGCGCGCCAAAGACACGGAAGAAACTATGTCGGTTCGCTACCTGGCCTGGAATGAAGGTTGAAGTACGTAGTAAATACGTACAAACCTGCTATGTCTGTCAAGACAGAAAGACGAGAGAGGGAAGGCCGCCCGGCTTGCTTCAGCCGATCGTGAGCACAAAGCTATGGGAAATAGTGGCGTGCGACCTGATCGGACCGCTGCCGCGCAGCAAAAGAGGGCACAGATTCGTGCTGGTGGTCACTTGCCACTTCAGCGGGATCGCTTAGCTCTATCCGCTGCGAAAAGCCACTACGAAGGACATCCTGGCGAGGATCTCAGGATTATTCTGCCGTTTTGGATTCCCCGACCGGTCGATCACCGACAATGCATCGTACTTCACGTCAAATGTTTTTCGTGACCCGTGCGCAGCAATGGAAGTACAGCAGCAGAAAACGACGTGCTATCATCCACAGTTCAATGTGACAGAGCGTCGCAATCGTGATGTGAAACCTCTGCTCGGGGCATACGCCCGGACGCACAGCGACTGGGACGAGCACCTCGACGCCATCACCTTCGCACTGCGAACGAGCGAAAACCGCTCTACGGGCTTCACGCCGGCGTTCCTGGTGTTCGGGAGGGAGTTACAGACGCTAACGGACATCGTCCTTGCCAAAAGAAGGGACGCTGCTCCGGCCGAGACGGCAGCTGCCGACTAGCACGCGCGGCGTGTGCGAGAACGCGTAGAAAACGCAGTGAAGGAGGCCAGTCGCAATCGCGCGAGAGCCAGGGCGAGCCAGAAGGCGGCTTATGATCGAGCGCATCGGGACTTGGCATTCTAAGTGGGAAATTTGGTTCTCAAACGAAACCACGCGCACAGCGATGCGAGCACGGGATTTGCGGCAGGCTTCGCGCCCAAATGGGTCGGCCCATTCACCGTTGCTGAAAAGCTGTCGCCACTTAACTACAAGCTGAGGAATCCGAATTCGGCTCGATTCAGCGGACCCATCTACGTAGGGGAGCTAAAAAGGTGCTTCTCTAAAAAGGTGCTTCTCTCGAGTTTACTTTCGCTTGCTTTTGCAACAGGCACACAGAAAGATCGCAGAGTTTTAGCAACACCCTCTAAAGATTTTAAGGCCGTCTGGCTGTTCCTTCCCCCCCCCCCCCCTGAGCTACATCACTCAAAAGAGGCCATAGAAGTTTCGTGCAACACGTTTCGAAGCGGCGAGCGATGCACGGGTGTTGTAAATGAGGCCAGGAAGGTAAAGAATGGTTAACTCCACCCATTCGGAGAAGTCGGAGGTGGGGGACTATGGCAACGACAATGCGATCGGTTCTGCAAACACGTGACACTCCTTTGATTGCCTCGAGTCAAGCAAAGCCGCGGCACGTCGCAACATGCTTCCGAACGCACTTTTTTTCTGTACATTGACCTGCATGCACAGTCTACGCCTTGTGCTCCGCTTGCGGTTGTGTGTTCATCGAGGTGATGTGCTGGTGCCTTCACTGGAGCGGAATTTGGATTGCGCTCCTGCCACGATATGCCTAACATGAGCTGCTTACCCAGTTGCCAGACTAATTACAAATCGGTGCCCAAAAAACCACGTTTTCAGGTTTCCCTGGGGTAAAGAACAGAACGCCTTGATTAGGGCTACACCACGAGCCAATTTCGTTGTCCCCGCAATCCAAGGTAAGATGTTTGGAACGTCTTCAAAGAATAGTTACTTCTTAAAAATAGGATAGACTTAGAGCTGTTTTATAGAAAAGCGTCTTTAAACTAGGAGGCTTGTTAAAATTGTAAGCAGCAAATGCAGCATTTCAACAGATAGCTATCTTGCCAAGTTACAGCTGTTATTTAAAAAAATTGAACTTCTCTCTAGGTTTATGAACTTAACTTTGTTGGGGCCGACATCGTGCGAGAGGCCTCCGGCATCAGCACTTACAGAGAGCGCCACCATTGCAACGCTTTCACACAAGCGCAATCCCGTCAAAGAAGGCAGAGTGCCCGTCTGATCTTTCTAAGTCATGCACCTCAAGGGATGTCCCCGACTCGAAGTGAGCGCGCTGAGTGTGCTGCTTTGAAGAAAGCGCTTGAAGAGTCTGCCAAAATATTTCATAAAGAGCAGGAAATGGATAAGATTCTAAACCTCAGACTTTACAGAATATATGAGTGCGAGAAGTCTACATACCGGCATATTATCTAAAGAAATGAATGCTTTATTTTCTGCGCATATTGAAGATCAAGCTCCAGGCATCAAATATCCAGTTGCAGTAAAAGCTGACTTTATCATGACAGTTTACTTTGTATGCCGATAACGAAAATCTGCACCAATTCCTACATTCCATCTGCAGGAAAACGGCAGGAAATCAGTGGTGGACCTACTTGTGAGCATTGATAACAGCTGAGTCGACCTGAGTTGAAGTCGCAAATCCGCAAACGAATACATCTGCTTGCTATATGGTAATTATATAGACTGCAGAAGAGTATGTATTTGTCTTGAGAGCAAAATTATGACAAATACATGTGTCTTTGTCACAAATGTGTGACAAATAACATTTTACATACGCAGCTGTGAAGCTAATTGAGTGTTTTTCATTTCTCATTACAGCTGCGCTCTATAAGATTGTTGGTACTGAAATAAGGAAGGTAAAAGTTTAAAACATAAATAAACCTGTGTAAAGATAAACGTTTACTGAGAAAGACGAGAACGCACAACGCGGCACAGTTGTTGACATTAGTACCTATCTACAACCTTTAAAAAGACAAAGTCGGTTAATGACTATTTCCTCTATATAAATGCCCCGTAAAATGCCTGCTGCTTACACTAGCGTTTAGCTGAAGAAAAGTGTGGATTGATCAATGGAAGCTTGTTTCTGCTAGGTGGTCCCAGCCGCGATTTCACCAACTCTGCCATAAGTGGTGGCGACTGTGCGCATCTTTTCGGGACATCACGGCAGGAGTACTCAGGCCTTCCAAAATTCTCTAGAGGGTGTTGGTTTTGGTGCAGTCGACAGTCTCTGCCGAAAGTGGTCGAAACGTAGGTCTTTGTACTTGCTTAACTGACGCATCAGGCTGTTTTTGTTCTCACTATTATTCAGAGACATTCTAAAAAAGATTCAGTGCTGATGTTCGCACTTCTTTGAGCACTGCTTCCACAGAAAGCTTCGCTATTGCATCCGTGGTGGCCTCGATCATTGGACAAAAAGTTCCACCGCTGGCAGTGTAGTTGCTTGGATCGCATTGTATTGAGGCGTCAATGGCCTCGGCAAACGATCCACAGGTGTATCAAAAACAACAATAACATACTTTTTTTAAACATCTTTATTTTGGTTTGCATAACCATACCAAGAGGTGTATCAACATCTGACGAAGGCCTACCCACCCTGTTAACAGATTGTTTACAAAATAAGTGGAAAAAGCATCGCAGTACAATATACAATACAACATACAGGATACACAATAAAATATGCACAAAAGTTACAATGGAACATAGGCTATGTATAATCAAATTAAATGTAAAGGATGTAACAACATATTACTATGAGAAAATAAAATGCACTAAAGGGATACCTAAATGAATACAGGCCATCAAAGGGACAAACGTTCAGACACAATAGTCTTGAAAAAGAAATATGAAATTCAGAAAGTGCGGCTGAAGTGTTCGGTTAGGCTTCTAGAAGTAAGCTGACCATGCATTGCGCTTTTTAAATTGCTCATTGCTAAAGTTTTCGAGGGCTAAATTCAAGAATTGTGGATAGGTGTGTAACAAGCTAGGTATGAGGTATGTCGGTCTCCCAAAGCTGTAGTTTGTTCGAACATTCGGGACGCTGTACTTCTTGTGACGTAGACTTAGTAGGATGAAAAGTTGGGCTAGTTGGGTTACGTTCATTTTAAAGGAAAATACAGCGCGAACAAAGGCGACACACGAAGAAGAGGTGCACAACACAAGCGCTGTCTCGCAACTAATATTTTGTTCAAGAGAAAAACACATATAAAAGCGCCCGATAAAACGGCGAAGTAACCAATCATATGAGGCAATCAACACAAGGAACAAACTCAAAAACTGAACAGATAGCGCGGGGAACCCTTTTCTATGACCCATGGCCAATCAGGTATTGCCCAAGAACCGTATCTAAGCATCACATAATGTAATAGAGAGTGTGCTGATGCACGCGCTAATTTTCCACTTTATGACAAAAGCTTCCATAATCTCTAGAGAGATTATGGAAGACGTAGACTTAACTGGAGTGTGCGAAAAAGTTTCTTCAACATTTTGTCTGTTTGCGTTAATGAGCTTGTGTACATGATTTGCAAGCTTTTTTTTTTGTAAGTCTATTCAATGGAAAGAAGGCTCTGTTTCAGGAAATGCTTTTTCGTGCTCTCTCTAATGGGTATGTTTGCTATAGCACTTATAGCTCTTTTTTGCAGTAGAAATCTTTTTTTTCGGTTTGTGTTGTGGTTCCCCATACCATTAATCCATACTGAATGTGTGAATAAACAAGTGAATAGTAAAGCTGTCTTTTTAATTTCACGGCTAGCAGAATTCTTAACTTATTTATAATGCCGATAGACTTAGATATCTTACTGCTTAAAAAATCTAAATGATCAGACCGTAGCAAGTCTTCCTCAAAAAACACACGTAAGAAGATTCCCTTCAAACTTAATCCAGAAGCCGTCTGATACAGTTTTACCTGCAAGAATAGTCCATCAGCTTCACTGCTCATGTCAGCACCATCTTCGTAAATGCTTTTCAACACAGTGGCTCCAGAGCATTCAAGATGACAGTCAAGAACCGCTCATGAGAAAGACACCATGTTTTGCCTGGCTGGTCCAGTTTCAGCTCGAATTCGAGAACATCTTCGATTTTTTTTAGTACACTTAGACGTTTAGGACTCTTACCAAAGAAAGAGTTGTGAGACGAGACTAGATTATTAGCCTTTTTGATTTCCTTCGGCGACTCTGCAGCACACACTAGGACAATCTAAAGAAGTGACGTTTGCGATGGGCATAACAGAGATGAGGGTTGCATTTCTGCTTAAGCAAAGCCTGTACCCATCCGCGCCAACCAGACAAGTTAGCAGCCCGCACAAATGAACAAGAAGCCATCTTCGTTGAGCCGAGTCCAGACGTGCTCAACTCGTTCAGGATATGCGTGCACGGTTGCAGAAAAAAATTTGAGCAGACATTTAAGCTCCGTCTTCAGGGTATGAAGCGATAGCATAATGGGCTAGTTAATGCTCATATATACGGAATTGGTCAATCCCGATTTCACTTTTACAGATCCCTGGGAGTCATCACACCACGCTTGGCACAGTGGTGGAGCGGTTAAGCAATATTTCACTGCCCTGCGATTGCAGGTGCTGCCACCGGTGCCACTTATGTAGCCCAGTTTGCTCTTCCCGAGAGAACAATAATTAATTAAACTGCCACCTGCCACCGTGGTCAGTTTGCTCAGAATGCTGTGAGCAGGCTGTGATGACGCCTCAAGGAGCGCCGCACACTGGCATGCGTAATTCGACGGATTGGGCTGAAATTTTAGACGCGCATATCTCAAGACACAGGCGCGTAACAAAATTTGTAGACAATGGAGTAGTCATGAAATGCCACTATCTCTAATTTTTCAATATAAACATGCATGCTAACTGCAGTGAATAAAACGTTAATCATTGCATTTAGTTAATTACCGATCTCACAATGACAATCCTCACAATTTACGTCCGCCTGGCCGAACATCCCATGTACAAAAGCAACTTTTGCATACTGATCTTTGTATTTGTTTTAAAAATGCTGAAAGTCCAACTTTGAGCATGTTCACATTTATTCACCAAGAAGTAACGCGGTTTTGTGGCTTATGAGTTGCGTGCCCCGCTTCGCAGTCTGAAGGTCCTTGCCTCGATTCCCCGCACCTTCGGAAGACTTCTCCAAGAAAAATAAAACGCACAGTGTGGCACGCGTGAACTTCTACCATCGTGTGGTGCCGACCTCCCTGGCGGCCTTCCGCGCTAGGAAGAGGTCTTGCTTCGCAGGTTACGCCTGCGTGTCACCCTCAGCCCAGTGCACCTGGTCGTGGCCAGTACACTACGTACCATGCCCCATTCGGTGATTCCTGCCCCTTCCGTGCCGCTCCTGTCTGCGAGTCTCCGGACATGCCCCTCCTTGCACGCCATTGGGCAGAAACACCAGCTCCGATGCGGACCGCCCCCAGCTGATCTGGAAGACTGGAATCCGGCGTGCACCTATATATTTAAACAATAATTTATGCCACAAGGCACGCTGTCAAAATAAAAAAAGGATTTTTTTCTTTGCAGATGACATCATTGAAGGTTTTGCGGACCACTTTTCCAGGACGCCGACAAAAGACGCCGGACATCGTTGGTAATAGCCACTTACTTTAAAAGAAAGGATGCTGCAGGAATGTTTTTTCTCATGACCTTAGTTTGATCGTCACCACTTTTTTCAGCCTCATTGAATCTCATCTCTGAAATTGTCGGCGACTGGCGTAAGATGTTTTCAGCATGTTTGTGTCATTTGTGTAGTCCTGAGGCGTCGTGCTTCACGGCCTTTTCGCAAAAGGATTCATTGGGCTTGCTGACCGGCTTTTACCAGTGGATGCATCCCCGGAGGTGCACGCACGGGAAGGTGGCCGGAAAGTGGAGGACACGCACACACTCATCCAAAATTATCCTTACGGATAATTGGCTTGGATAATTATCCTTGCGGATAATTGACCCAACGACCACCAGACCGGCCTCTGCCGTGCTTGCAGCATTTCGCACTTCTTGGAATCACTAACGTGCCTCTCAATAAGTCAACCATTCAGCGTAATATTCCTATATGCAATCATGCAATGCATCACATCCAAGCCTGACGTAGACATTTATCTACTTCACATGCATTTTCGACACCTAGACAGTTTTCAAATAATGCTTTGCTGCACAGCGACAGATGAGTGTTATAACATTTGTCTCAAATGTTTGGTTTTGGTTAAACGTCCCAAAGCGACTCAGTGTATGAGGGACGCCGCAGTGCAGCGCTCCGGAAATTTCGCCCACCTGGGGTTCTTTAACGTGCACTGACATCTCACAGCACACGGGCCTCTGGAATTTCGCCTCCATCGAAATTCGACCGCCGCGGCCGTGATCGAACCCGTGTCTTTCGGACCAGCAACAGGGCGCCATAACCACTCAGCCACCGCGGCGGCTGTCTCAGATGTCAATTCTCCTACATGCTGTACAATGAAAGGTAAAAAACAGCTCGACAATGTTGACTGCTAATTTTTCTTAAGATTGCATGGTTATACTCAAGTGGAGCTTCTCATAACTTACTGCCTCAGAGCATGAAAAGAATAGTGATTAATAATTCTAATCACTTTGCAATGTGATCAGCTTGTCCGTCACCCTTCCTCTCCGCACACAGGGAACGGAGAAACATAACTGCAACATGCGGGTCCACACAAACGGGTAACTGTAACGGGGTCGGTTCTGGGGCCACTCCTCTTTTTAACCTACATGAATGATATATTTTATTTTTATTTATTCAAGTTACCCCTAAAGGCCCTCCAGAAGAGGTATGTTGCGGTATTTCTTCAAAAATGCGTCTGTTCGCAGACGACTGCGTTCTATACATGGTCATTCATACTTCCGATGATTTCATTGCCCTGCAGAATGATTTATCCTTGATTACCAACTTGTGCAATACTTGGCGCATGGATATTAACGTGAAAAAATCTGTGTACATGTGTTTTACTAGAAAAAAAATTTCATGACTTTTCATACTCTATTAACGCGGAAACATTGTCAAAAGTTTTCAAACATAAATCTTTTTTTTTTATCCTGGCGTCCCCATATAGATTACATTACAAGCAAGGCTTCCAGAGTACTCAGATTTCTTCGCAGAAATGCGAAGAATTTACCGCCCAATGCCAAAGAGCTCCTGTATAAAACAAACATTAGACCAGTACTTGAATATGCTTGCTGTGTCTGGGACCCTTGGCTGCAGGTAGATATTCACAAGGTTGAAAGAATCCAGAATTTCGCTGTGCGATTTGTTTAATGCCAATTTTTCCAGGAATTTTAGCGTCTCCACTGCAAAGAATAACCTTGGATGGGAATCACTCCAGCAGCGAAGGAAACTTCTTAGACTAAAATTTCTCCACAATATCTTTCATAATAAAACTGGCATTAACCGGGAGCATTATCAGCGTCATCCCGACTATGTCTCACCGCGTCTTGATCATGCCTTCAAAATTAAAGAGATCAGGTGTAAAACGAACTTCTTCAAGATGCCCTTCTTCCCCCAAACAATTCGCGAAGTCTGCTGCGTATAATCACCATAATTAACCTGCCTATTACACACTTTCGTTAGTCACCCACTCCTCTCTGTAATGTCCACCGGCCCCGAGAGTAAAAAAAAATGATGTGAAATGTGGTCTAAGCTAAGTCTAAGCAAGCATGGATTATGTTCAGTTCAGTTTATTTTACCATATTGACCAGTAGGGAGTGGAGGGAAAAAAGCTGCTAAGTGGAGCTTGACATGCCCCTCACCCCTACACTGGAAAGCAGCGGGCACCAAGGCATACACAACCACTAACGACAACAGAACGTGCCAAGTCATTCACTAACGTTCCTCGCATTTATCACAGTGCATACTGGCTGCTCAGCAATTCATTCCCCCATTAGATATTCTGCAAGGAGAGAGTACAATGATGTGTGTTGTTTGAACATGGCACCACAGTACAATGACAATCATTAACCCTGTGCCAACACAACAGCCAATAAACACAACAGGGGTTCCTTCCCTGCAACCGGCGACCTTTGCAGCCATTGTTCGAAGCCCACATTGCATGTGGGCGTTCCATGCCCACAATGCTCCAATTTTGTGACACTGCCAACCGCTTACCTCATGGGCAAAATCTTTTGCGCATGACCCGTGAACAGCATGACGTCATGCTCATGAGATACACAAGCAAAACCAGCGGATATTAATTGGACAGTCTTTTGTGCCCTTCAGTGAACACGGCAGCCCAGCTGTGATGATGTCCCCTCACGTTCGCTTCTTCGTGCAGGTTGGTGACAAACGATGTGGCTTTCACACCGACAGCATATGTTTAGTCGTGTTGCAGTCTCCACATACCGTTATGAACTGTACCTGTGAATGTTTTGCCTTACCAAGCCTGTTGTTTTCACTGTCTGGTGGCGTTGAGGAGAATCCTGGCCCTTTTTCGGAGGAAATGATTAAAGAATTGCTTGATATGCAGAAGATAGTCTTGTAAAACAATGACAGAAATTCAGGAAAAACAAGCAGGGTATGAAGGTGGCTAACATGCAGGTAAAAATAGGCTGACGACCATCGAAAACAAGTTGCAAGCCCTCGATGAAACCAACAACAGGCTTGCCAACATTGAAGAGTCTTTTACTGCTAAACAGGTGGAATTTTCTGCTCTGTGCAAAGGGGTTGATGAATTAGAAAATCACTCTAGGAGAAACAACTAATTGTGAGAGGTGTGAAAAAAGATAATGAAACAGAGCACTTGTTAATGAAAAAGGTGGATGACATCTCTGACACCATACTGAAACAGAAACTGAATTCTATTGAAAGAATACATCGATTAGGAAGAAAAAGTCCAAGCAAACTATTCTATAATCCCTAAAATTGCTGAAGAAAGGGATAAAAGAAAGAAACTCAGCAACTGTTACATGCTTAAAGGTACCAATTTTTCTATTAGAGAGGACTACTCAGGAAGAGTTGCCACAATTTGGACGAACTTGTGGGATTCTTCGGTGCAGGAATGCTTCAGAGCGACAACGCATGACCTTGTAATCCTTCAATCAATGCAAAAGCATAGTAAACAAGGCCAACGACATCGAATGCATAATACTTGAACATGAACCTCATATCATAGTAATTACCGAGACCTGGCTACACAAAGATATTTCTGGACGCTGATGTTACCCCGCCTAATTATACCATAGTAACGAAAAACAGAAATACTAGAGGGGGAGGTGTAGCACCCTAATTCCACAACAGTATTTCCTTTACTATTTTTGATGCTCCAAATGACATTGAGACTGTATGGATCAAGATCAGGTTGAACAATCGCACTACGTAGGAGGCGTATATAGGGCCCCCAAGTCTTCACCTGATCTGCTCGAAAACCTTAAAAACATTTATAGAACTGATTCTGCATCCAGACGACAACATAATCTTTGATGAAAAAACAGCGCAAGGAACGAGACGAAAACACGAAGGAAGAAGACACAGACAGCGCCCGTGTCTGTGTCTTCTTCCTTCGTGTTTTCGTCTCGTTCCTTGCGCTGTTTTTTCATCATGGATTACCAACTAGCCCGGCATCTTGCACTTCTGAACATAATCTTACTAGGAGATTTTAACCTTCTATGAATTGACTGGACTTCGCACTCACCCGGTGAAACAGAAACTCTCAGCTGCGAAGACTTACTGCAATTTTCATTTGCCTTCAATTTATTGCAAGTTGTGAAAGATTACACGAGCATCTGTGCTACCTCTTCCTCTGTCCTCGACCTCATTATGTCGTTCCCTTGGCTCCCTTTCTCCGTAACTGCGAGACTTGCAATGGCTTGTCACATCACAAAATGGCAATGACATCCTTCAACATGCCAATAATTTCCACCTCTCTCGAATGCAAAAAGATTTCATACTTTGCTACAGCAGACGATGTTAGTATTCTAGACACACTCCACTTGGTGAATTCAAAGAATTGCACGAAACATATTCTGGCACTGATGTACTTTGGCAGTATTTCTCTGAGCAGGTTACGTTACGTGTTGAGCAGTACATTCCTATACATTCAAGGAAAGTTAACAAAACCAATCCCTGGATTATGCAAGAAATAATACAATCAAAAAAAAGGTACAGCGAAAGCGTAAGGCTTGCACCATTAATTCTAGCGTTCAACTGAGAGAAACCATTCATCATAATAGTAAACACTTAAAACATCTAGTGAAGGACTCTCAAAAGAAGTTTCTGCAATATTACCTTATGCAATATTATAACCGAGGCGCCCGAAAAATTCTGGAGATTTGTGAACCCGTCGGATAAATCCAGTGGACTCTCATGCAGGAAAAATCAAAGAACCGACCATCTGCTCAAGCATTTAACACATATTTTTCAACAGTCTACACTAGCGATGATGGTCTCGCTCCGAATTTCACCTCTCCCGAGGATCGGCCAGCCATAAAAACGGTAGTAATCACTGAACAAGGCGTGCTGAACCTCCTACTTAACATTAAGATAAAGAAAAGCCCAGGGCTCGATGGTATCCCAAATGAATTTCTTGACCGATACGCAGAATGGAACTCAAAATGCCTTACTCTTATTTTTCAGTCTTTAGTCAGTAATGGCTCGTTTCTTGCAGCATGGAAGCTAGCAAAAGTTATCCCGATATTTAAATGTGGCAGAGCAGCAGACGTAGCTAATTACCGTCCCACATCACTCATAAGTACATGCTCAAAGTTACTAGAGCACGTAGTATCAAAACACCTGCAATCTTACCTTAAGAAATATAATTCATCTAATGCCCAGCACAGTTTTCCGAAAGGGTTATCAACTACTTTTATGCTGACTGCATTAATACATGACCTTCCCAAAACAAGTGATTCATGGTGCCAGACACATACTATTTTTATGGATTTCGCCAAAGCCTTTGACAAGGTATCACACCCTAAATTATTAACAAAATTAAGGCAACATTTAGAAATGAGTCCATCACAAATTGGTTCATCTCATAATTACATGGCCGTGAGCAGTGTGTTCAGATGGGAGAAAGCAAATCTACTCTTTTATGCGTTGCCTCAGGAGTACCCCAAGGAAGTGTTCTGGGCCCTGTTATTTATTTTTATTAATGATCTCCCTGAAAACACTGATGTATCAATATGGCTTTTTTCCAGATGACTGCATAATTTACGACGCTATCAAAACACAAAGCCACCAGGTAAAACTAACCTCAAGTTTGCAAAAAGTTAAAAAATGGTGAGTTGAATGGCAAATGGTCCTAAACCCGAAGAAGACACTCTTAATGGCAATAACTAGGAAAAAAAGTAGATTGATTTTTCATACAACATAGAAAATGAAGTCAAACAAAAGACAATGCAGCATAAGTACTTAGGTCTAATATTTACCCCCGATCTTCGCTGGAATACTCACATATATTTTGTCTGCTCGAAAGGCACTCTGGAGCCTAAGGCGTAACATATACCATGCAACCCCTGAAATAAAATGACTAGGATATAAAAGATTGATCAGACCAATCATAGAATATGCAAAGCTTGTCTGGGCCGCATACACGAAAAATAATTGCTAAAATAATGACAAGGTCCAGCGTCTTGCTGCCAGGTTTATATTTAACAAATACCGACATCATCTCCACCTTCCGATCTCTGTTCACAGGCTGGTCTGCATACATTAGAGTCGCATACAAAGCTTGATAGGCAAAGTACTTGTACCACATTATCCATAATCAAATTAATACCGACAGACTGCAATTTTTCTAAATTCGTTCTAACGAGACATCACAGCATTGTCATTCTATGTTTATTCCAGCCCCATCTTTCTGCACTGATTGTTCTAAGTAGTTTTTTTCCCAAGAGTGATTGATGCGTGGAATTTTCTTCCTGACACGGCTGTACAATGCACGTCTGTCGAAAATTCATAAAAAGCATCACAGACACCCTTGTTTGTTCCAGCCAATCAGTTTCTTTCATTTGCAAGTGCATCCAGCGTTTTATACTTGCTATGTAGTCTTCTAATTTATTCTGTGCCAACTGCAAATATTTTGTTTCTAAACCCATGTGTTAGCCCCAGGTGTTGTTAACAGCCTGCTTTATTATTATTACAAATATCTGCAATAGGATGTGCTATTTGTTCTTCACTTCTATTCTTTTTTCCACTCCTGTAAAAACCCCATACAGGGCTGACAGTATCAATGAATAAAAATTCTTCCCAAAAAAATGCATAGTCTACAGTGCAACCAACAGACAAATATACGCAACATTGGCACATATTTAGAAAATATACTCAGAATAATAATGACCTTTGAGCAGCCTCTCATTCTCCCGCCCCTCGCTTAAAAAAAATGAAAAGGGGTATTCTTCAGACGGCACATCAGAACAATGCGGTTGCAATATTTGCCACAGTTTAACTACGTGTGAAATTATGATATAAATATTAACGCCCATGCATGCAGATATCCAGCATGCGAGGCGCCAGGGCGCGGACAAAGAGTCATTGTCTTCAGATGACGACTGGTTCCACCTCCTGAGGGTCGCTGCCTAACGAACACCACTCATGGCACCGTTCACATCCAACGAGCTTGTAACAAACATTAGAGAGGGGTTTATCATGATACAGCAGCAGTTCGTCAGTGCTGAATTTTTTTGGCGTGATAAACGGAATCATCCACCGAAACGCGTGTCGGCTGTTCCTCGCCAGATTCTTGCGGTCTCACGAGGAAGAGCAGCTTTTCCGTCGGCTTCAAGTCTCCTCTTTCGTGCAGGGCCACTGGCATTCTAACGCCCATTCTGCACGTTCGTTCTACTATGCATCGACGCCGCATGGAACACCAAGTACGGCTGTACTACGTATGTACTGTACACTCCAATGGGGCGTACGGGCCGCACATACACACACACACTAACGGCACTACAATGCGCAGGACGCACGCAGCGAACAGGGAAGAAGAAAAACTGTTCCAAAACTCCAATTCAGTCAACTATGGCAACTCTCCACCATAGTGAACTAGAATAGCAGTATTTTAGATCACTATACTCTTCACCACAGTCTCCACACTCCTAACACTGCGCTCTTGGTGGCTTGGCTAGCGCTTCGACTTTGCCGTGGCTACAACGTTCCTGCATCGAAAAAGAAAAACAAAATCAATGAATCAAACCATTCAGGTTGTAAGCTAAACAAGCTACCTTAAAATTAAATATATCTTATATGCTTTTGTCGTTGTGCGCATTTGCCCTTTTGCGAAGTCAGCGACGCGAGCTTGGACGCGAATTATTATTATTATTATTATTATTATTATTATTATTATTATTATTATTATTATTATTATTATTATTATTATTATTATTATTATTATTATTATTATTATTATTATTATTATTATTATTATTATTATTATTATTATTATTATTATTATTATTATTATTATTATTATTATTATTATTATTATTACGCGAATGGCTCTATGAATTTGCCGTGCTGCTGTGTAAATGGCGTGCTTGAGCGCGGCAAACTTGTCGTAGTGAACGTTTATCGGTGCGAACAGTTTGAAGTTTAATCGACTGAAATTGCTCAAGGAAAGTCAGCGGCACTGGATTTTTCTTGTTTCTGTGCATCGCGAGCGACTTTGGCGGCAGCCACACGATATCATCTCAGTTTTGGCCAACTTGTGTCAACGTGGGCATTTTTTTCTCCCCATATTTAACCGCGCAGAGTTCTTGTTTGTGTTGTAACCCTGCGTCTCGTCGCATTTTATGTTCACGAAAACATCAGCATGACGTGCATGCGCTTTTCGTCTCTATTTTAAGCACGACCAGCTTTATTTTTAAGTAACGTTGGTCGATCAAGCGTAAACTTTTGGATTATAAACTTTCCATGTTGGTACTGCGTGTCGGATGGGATTTGAGGTGATTCTGCGCATGAGGTGGTCTTCTGATAATTTGTTTATCACCAGAAATAGTCTAGAGGCCTGGAACCATTCATCCCACTGCAACAACGCTGAAAAGTTGTTTTGTGTTCATGCATCTGCTCTCCTTACACTTAACTTTTCAGTAATCAATTCGCGTCGTTCCTTCGGATCTGGACAAGTGCCTACTGTTGCTAGGGGCGCCCGGAAACAGAGTCCCTGGGAACGCCCAGTGGGTCAGTTGTTTGTCCAGGTGCCAGGGTACCCAAGGTACCATTCCTGGCTTTTCCTTCCCAGTCCATCAACCTCATGCTCCTTGCAAAGATTAAAGTATGTAATCAGGCAGTAAAAAAATTAGGAACTTCGACATTATTCAGGACAGTTCAGAGAAATGCACATGCAGCATCAGTCTTCTCTTTGTAGACTTTCTATGACCTGGATTCATTTCTTCTAGGAGAGTGGCAAGCAGTAGGTCAATGGCACACAAACTTATTTGCCTCTAGTGCATAGTAAGGAGTGCAGACATCGTAAGACAAGTCCCTAGTCCGTTTCATTCTCACTGCATTTGATCAAAGCATAACGTGAAGTGCTGTATCTCCTATACCCTAGTTTCCTTTACTTTGAACAGTAGATAATCACAATGAACAGCAAGGCAACTCCACTCGCAGGCGATTATGCCTCCAGCAGCAAAACAGGGAGTACCTTACCCCCATGTGTTATCTCGACATAGACTCCAAAATTCGGTGGACAGCTGTGTCCACAGCTATAATCACCTCTCATGAGAATGCACTCGTAAGACACATAAGGGTCATTCAGTCTATAAATTCCTCTTCTTTGTCCAGTAAATCCTTGTACATTATTTTCAAGCCACTGAGTCATTGCTCCTTTCCCTCGGCCCACCCCGGGCCACCACTATAGCGTTTGTCATCAGCAGCAGCAGGAGCAGCAGCAGCAGCAGTAGCCTGCCTACGTCCACTGCAGGACAGAGGCCTCTCCTATACCTCTCCAGTTCACCCTGACCTGTGCCAGCTGTGGCCACCTTATCCCCACAAACTTATTTATCTCATCCGCTTAGTTATGCGTTCTGTGAAGATGCACCACACCACGAGGAACTTCATGCATGGTGCAGGTATTGACTGGTGTTCAATGTGTTCAGGAACCTTGAAGTGCCAAGGGATGGATGGATCGCAAACATGTGCCACATCATGCTGGATGCTGTGAGTTACTTCTTAGTACTTGACATGGAAGTGCACCGAGGGCTGATCAAAGTTTAGAGTGGAGCCACCAGCCATTCCAATGCCAGGGAAAAGGGAGCTAGAATAACTTCGTCCCTTTCAGTTCCTCGAAGTGTAGACATTAAACATTTAAGCCATAGCTCATTTAAGCAGCATTGATGGTAATTGCCTATTCTTTAAAAAAGAAACGAAAAATACAATGTTTTTCTCTGTGGCCACACGTGATACTCATCAGTGATGATACTGTAACGGGTAGATATATTTTTAGCATTAATCTCAGCGCAAATGGAATTCTGCAGTGTCTCTGTATGCAGCCTTCTGAAAAGAAAAGACGTGTTCTTTTTAAATTTTTCATTCTGTTCTCGATCAGTTTTTAACATCCATCCTTGTCGGTGACTGATGCTTGATGTTTGTGCACAGGCAATGGCCAGAAAACGTCACTGCACAAAATTAATATCAAGTGAATGGAACGAGCAAGAAGCGTTACATGTCAGGAATTGTGAAAAGCACTCAATTAACCCAATATCGCTGCATGGCAAATAAAATTTGAACGATGACCTGATGCCTTATCAAAGGGTGCTTAAAAAATGAAACAATGTAAGCATCAAACTCGTCCTATTTAATTTAACATCCTACATTTTCACATGCTGTTGGTTGGAAGATATAGGCTGCTTTTAGCACTACCTTGTTACTGGGTAGAATGCAGAACTTGCAAGGGGTAAAACTGTTCTGTTTCAAATATGTCTGGTACAGTATCATTTTGTTGCTAAAGTAATGGCAGTCATTCCACTCAGGTCCCAGGTGAGATCTCAATTGAATTGCACTTATTTCTGATTTTCTGCAACCCTGGATTACCATTCACAAAGCCTTGCTCATTACAGTTCCTGATAAACACCTCATAAGTGGTATTATTATGTACTCTTTTCTTTGGCACCATGTACGAGGTTCTGTTCTCGTGCTTTCTAGAATTAATGCATGAAGTTTTGAAGTGTAAAAGGACAATTTACGTTCAGCTAGATTGTCCTTGTTGGGGCCGTATGTTACAGCCAAATTGTACATTGATGTCGATGCTGGTGGTTTCTTTTCATTATTGTAGTAAAGTGTTGTTTTAATTTCACCTACAGCAAACAATAGCCCTCACTAATTAGCTCTTTGTCATGTCCAGTATTTTGGTATAGTAAGCCGCCAGAGCATGATCCTGATTATGGACAGGACTAAAGGCCCTGAGCCCTTCCTGTTATTAAAAAATGTGCTTTAGTGTGGTATGGTTGCTTGAACACCTATCCGTCGTATCACACAAACTGAATAAGGGAGGGGAAAGCCTCATGGTGCTTGCCAAGGTTTGGACAATATGGCTTGCCTTCCTCTGGGCAAAACATTCATTATTGGTGGGGTTTATATAGGGCTTTCACTCTGAGGAGAAAGGCGTGGTGGGGGGGAGGAGGGTGTGATGTGGGAATTACCTTATGATTGGGAGGGTCTGTCTTGTCTAGGCATGTTGGCTGCTAAAGAGGATTAACCAGTTGATCTGAAAAACTGTGAAAAGAAAAAGGCTCAGTAGAAAGGAATCCAGGGGTGCGGAGCATGGAGAGATAGTGGGCTTGAAAAGCTATGTGTCCAGCTGCAAGAGGTGACTTGCTATGGCTGGCTGCCTTGACCTTAAAAACTAACGTAAAGGAATTAAGCAGTATTTAACAGAGTGTACTGAGAAGCCAGTTGGTCAGACATATTATAAACAAACACGCAGCATATGGACGGGACGAAGAAGGGCGAAGACAGGACGGTTGCTACACTTACAACTGAATAGAATGAGACGGTAAACCACGCCTCATCCCAGAGCAACAACACGCATGCGCAAGACTAAAAACAAGGTAAAAACAAACTGATAACCTTGAAACGTGTGACAAAAGAGCAAAAAAAGAGAGAAGAGGAAGAGTGATAGATGATAAAAGGTGCTAAGAAAACTCAAGTGCGTTTTAAAAACTTCAATTCCTTCTCCATCAGATACACAGATTGGGTACTAATGCACGTGCCCTCACTGCATATCGAAATTTCCTGGGCTTCCAAGATTTCCCAAGCCAATTGGTCTTTACCACGCCCTACAATCTTAGTGCGATTAAGCAGGGGAAAATAACCATTGCACTTCTTGCAATGCTCTGGTACGTGTTCCCCAGTTTGTTGGCGAAGTGAAGAGGTATGTTCGTCCAGCCTCACGTTTATACACCTGCCCGTCTGCCCAATGTACACAGAACCACAACGGAGAGGGAACTGATAAACAATATCGGTTGCGCATGAGACGTGCGGTTTTCTATGTTTTGTGCCACAACCTGGTTCTCTTTCCCTCTCTCGATCTGCTAAAGCACATAGCATTGCCAACTTGAGGGGCGTAGAAAACACGACGTCAACCCCAAATTTCGCTGCCACTCTCTTCAAGTTGTGGGAGAGCCTGTGTACGTATGGCATAACCTCAAACTTCCTTTGCTTTTGCTCACCTGGTGTGATATGTCGTAACAGGAGCTCTTATTTTTCGTGTAGCAGTTTCTTTCTGAGAGCCTCTGCAACTGCCACAAGAACATCGGCAGGGAAGCCTGCTTCCTTAAGTCTCTGGATCTGAATGTTAAAACTTTTTCCCACTCTGTGAGGGCATGACTTTAGAAGTGCTGACCTAAAACATGTAGCTGCTATGCCTCACTTTATAAGCTTCGAATGGGAAGAGTCGTAAGGCAGAAGCGCTTTTTTGGATCGAGGTTCATAAGCCCAGCCAATTTTCCCACCAGTATAAAGTACAGGTGAATATCTAAAAACTGAATGGAATCATGAGCTGGTAGTTCAATGGAGAAGTTCAATGAATTCATGATCCCTTTGAAACGAGTTAGGATCGAGTCTGCTACTAAAACCAAGTCGTCTCTAGGAGAAAGTTTGAGGACAACAAGAAAATCATCGACATATCTAAAAATACGCACAACGTGCTCGTCACTCAACTGAGACTGAAGCAATCGTCCAAACTTAGCCAGTAAAATTTCGCAAAGCACAGGGGCGACACTTGACCCAATACAAATGCCATGTTTCTGAATGTAGAAATGCTGTCTATGGCTAACAATCGTGGAATTTAGGTACATAGATACAGGTACATAAGTTTACCGTCTCATTCTATTCAGTTGTAAGTGTAGCAGCCGTTCTGTCTTCGCCTTTCTTCGTCCCGTCCATATGCTATGTTTTTGTTTATAATATTGAGCAGTATGACAGAATTAAATACCAGGAGGAGGGGGTGGGGCAAAAAAATTTGAAGGAAAAAGAGAAAATGGGGACGGTTTCAGAGAAAAGGCAGAAGGAAGGGAGTGGGAGGGGGAAGGAGTGTGGAAACCAAGGGTTCCTGGGAAGTGATAGTAGGAGGTGCAGGGCATAAGGTAAAAGTATAACGATAAATGAAATGATGGGTTGGCAGGTGAAAGAAAGAATAAATCACCAATATGAATTACTGGGAAAATCTCTGATCACGTGCGAAACCTTTTTAAAAGTGCAAACATGCACATTCCAGCACAGGCGTAATTCCAGCAGTGGCCACACTCTTTAGAGGTCTACTGCGTGCGACAGAGCCACTCATCGCTGCAAAATGGCGCAGGAGCAGATGGACCTGAATGTGGTGCTAGTACTCACCTATGGGGCAGAAACGTGGAGGCTAACGAAAAGGGTTCAGCTGAAGTAAAAGACAATGCAGGTAGCTATGGAAAGAAGAATGATGAGTGTAACGTTAAGAGACCGGAAGCGGCCAGAGTGGCTAAGGGAACAAATGCGGGTTAATGACATCCTAGTCGAAATCAAGAGGAAGAAATGGGCTTCAGGAGGGCATGTATTGTGAAGGCACGATAACCGCTGGTCCTTAAGGGTAATGGAGTGGATTCCAAGAGAAGGCAAGCATAGCAGGGGGTGGCAGAAAGTTAGGTAGACGGATGAGATTAACAAGTTTGCAGGCGTACAGTGGACGCAGCTGGCAGAGGACAGGGTTAATTGGAGAGACCTTTGCCCTGCAGTGGGCGTAGTCAGGCTGATAATAATGATGTCATCTGTCACTTCGCTTCGATGTGCGGCACTGTTGGACGCAGTGGCCCTCGAAAGAGCACGGCCATGCGCTCACGTGTTCGCATCAAGAGTGGACAACCCTGTACTTGAGAAATTCTAAGTTTTCTAAGTTTCCTCTGGAAATGTTGATCCCAGACAAATACAAGTCCACTTGTCGAAACGTTGGCAAGCACCCCGAGACTTTCCTCGCCACTTTGTTCACTTTGTGTCAAGAAATCGTCTTTCTACTCTCTGTCTCTACTGTGCACTCTTTTTATGGTGAGTTTCCTTTCAAGTAAGCCCTAGGATTGTCTTATAACGTGCAGATAACCACATCTTGTACGGTTATCTTTGTATGTGTAAACCAGTGATAAATCATGAAGGAAGTCAAGGGATTTGTAAGTTTAACACTGACTTTAAAGCTACATCATGATATAGTTGAAAATGTGCTGTTTTCTGGCTTGACTGTGTCATGACTCTTTTCTCTTTATCAGGGCTACTTGACAGCTTCCATGAAGCACAGGTGATTGAAAACGCA
This sequence comes from Amblyomma americanum, assembly GCF_052857255.1. Taxonomy (NCBI): domain Eukaryota; kingdom Metazoa; phylum Arthropoda; class Arachnida; order Ixodida; family Ixodidae; genus Amblyomma; species Amblyomma americanum. The sequence goes on along the minus strand of NC_135497.1, from coordinate 11,822,542 downwards.
GGTGCTTTATAAGCATCTTTTTCTTATCGAGGTTGTATATTCTCTAGCTACTTTACCTCTTGCTTTTCACTTGTTCACTTGTTGATCATTGTGGTAAGTTCACCATTCAAACCCACACCACATTCCCTGCTGTCTGGCAGACCTCTGTACGAGAATGCGTGCATATGCTTCACCAGACCTCCTGACTGCTGTGATATGTAATGCTTGATAGCTCCGTAAATAGTACAGCTAGTCCAGCTACAGCTAGAACAGCGAGGTCCAGAGATTCTTAGTGCCCTCCACTGCGTCACAGTTCTGGCCATGATTTATTCAATAACTGCTGGAGATCAGGAATCTAAAAATAGTTTGAAGCTTTATTGGTGACCATAATCACTGTTTAACAAAGCAGAATTGTGGAACTTGAGGTTTTATTTGGAGGAAAAACATTTGTACCTTTGGCATGGTGTAAACAAGGGCACCTGAAGAAAGCGAGATTAAAAGTTCCTGAGGCAGTTCATTATTTGTGGTTTTCTCTTTACTCAGTACATACGAGTATTTGCCGACATCACAATGGCCATCATTTGTTGCTCGCGGAGCATGGCTAAAGGCCGCTACGCGTGTCTAGTCAGCTTATCCCTATTAGCTCTGGTGTGCGCCGCTGAAGCTATGTACTAGACAACAAAATGGTGCCCGTGACATTTGAATACCCCCTATCCTGTTGTATACATTTACAGTGGTGAAATGCCTCCTTGACGCACCAGTGTTTATCTGCCTCCTCATTTTGGTATATCTGTAACTCAGTGGTTATGGTGTTTGGCTGCTGACCTGAAAGATGTAGGTTAAGCCCCGCCTGTGGTGGTTGCATTTCGATGGGGACAAAAAGCTAGAGGTCCATGTACTGTGTAATGTCAGTGCAATATTGTGCACTGACGTTGCACAGTACATGGGATCCACGTGGTCGAAGTTATCCGGAGCCCTCCACTATGGTGTCCCTCATAGTCTGAGTCACTTTGGGACTTTAAACCTCATAAGTCAAATCGTAACGTTTCATACTATTAAGATAACATTGCTACAACGATTTGTGCTACTGCATGAGGATTGTCAACAGACTGTTGCTTGCGTGCATATAAAAACGTATTTAAGGAATGGAGACGCAGTTTTCGTCTTGATTTCTTTTAGATTACTGAAAACAAGACAGTTACATTTATAGCCACAATCTTACCTGAACATGTTAAAGACCTGTTGGCAAACAGCTGCTGACATGTGCATGAGATGCGCATTCAAGAAAATAGACTTTATTGAAACGTTATCGCTTTAACTAAACAAGTGTTGCAACTGACATTCCCATTATATTTCTATCTTTAAATGTTAAAGTGGCGAGGGATGCTTAACTGAACGGAGCATTGGCCAAAAAAAAAAGACATTACGGAAAAATGGATCTTCATTTTTAAAAATTCTTTGCCTGAGTTCATCTTACATTCCATAACACAATTGTTAAAAGAAGCCAAGGGAAAATCTTAGTATGGTGTCTTTCTGCGGCTGTCAGGGCTCAGAGGTGAGCACTACGGGGTCCTCACTTCAGCCGTAGTTGTAGAGGTGTCTGAGGAAAATGTGAGAGTTGTAGCACTTCACATCGCCAGTAAGAGAAGGTCAGCATTGACGGTCATAAAAATCCGGCCTGCATAGGGCTGACTAATTGGACCTGCAAACTACTTTGCACAGCCGTATATTACCCACAGGAAGAATTTTTTCAAGACAAACCACGAGGGGGCAAGCGGCACGTCATGTTTCTTCAATTTTACCGTGTGGAGCCACGGAAAGAAGGGCTCTCAGTTCCAGCCGAGATTTACATCCAAAAGCTCAACCCCGAGCACCCTGCCCTCTCTTACACTAGGCGTTGAGCACATGCAAAGTTTGCAATCCGTAGTCGAAATCCAAAAAGTGAACAACTAAAGGTACGTGCGGCCAGAAGCAGCCACGCCCAGCACAAGACGATCTGAGGCGTGAGTAAGCGTGGGCCATTTATGGAGCTAACTCACCACGTGACAAAGCAGAGCCAATGGGAGTCGCAGCGGCAAAGAGAAGTTTCTTTCCATTAACTAGAGGCATGGAGGAAGACTGGAGAGAAATCTGGCGGCCATGCACTTCATACTCTATGGACACCCGAGGCATGCCGGGAAGCTAGAGGCTTGGGATTGACACCTGTTCGCTTGTTGACTGTGCTATGGGTGGCATTTTTTGGTTGCTCTGTTTTATTTTCACTGAGGTTTTGAGCGCTTTGTGGTAGTATAGTTATCCAGCTACGTACCCACTTCTTTTGAAATCTGAAGCATCCGAGGGCGCATGACTCGAAGTGAGCTGAGCACAGTCTTTGGTGCCTACTAGGCCTCAAATCCGTTTGCCCCTTCACTTGAAGTCATTTACGAGGGAAGCTGGGTTTGCTCAGCAGGCAAGTATGCTAGCTGTGCATTGAAAGGTGAAGAGAACCAACAGAATCCAACGGCGCAAGAAAACAAGGAGGAGAAGAGTTGATGGGATGGGCGCCACGTGTTCTCTATTGCATGTTCTCGTCCTTGTTTTCTTGCGCCGTCGTATTCCTTTAGCTATGTCTTCGAACCAACTAGCTCCAACCAAAGTTTTTAAGAGAAAAAATTTTTTTTATGAATTGAAAACTGAACAGTCTGCTACTGTGACGACTCGTCGAGGATTGCATTTGCTTCATTTCCAAGTCAGGCATTGGGCGTGCATTGCATGCAGGAAGCTCTTAAACTGCAAAAATTAATTCACACAAATGACTGCATGTTGCACTTGTCAGCATGAACACGGCCATCACTTTCCTGTGGTAGGACAGGCTTCTGCTTCGTGATTCTTGCTTTTCTTCGCAAACTCCGTAAGCGCAGCACAAGGACATGGTGAAAGCCGGCACTTAGCGCATGCAAACTAGTTTCTCATAGAAAAGCGAAGGTTCGGGCAACTTTGTGATGACATGAACCATAGCCTATGCACAAACATGGGGTGTGAACCCGCATTAGCTGAAGACACCAATGAAGCGTTTCTGTTTTCACGATGCGAAAATGAAAGGTTCTGTCGTGTTCTATTTTAGGCGCTAACAATTTTCTTGAAGGAATATTTGCTCTGAAAATGGTGTCTGTTAAACGCAAAAATTGTTTTCGGCGGTTTGTTATATTTCGCAGCTTGAAGAGAAAGCCCTCTTTCACCGTACGTAAGTTTGGTGCTCCTTTATGCATATATTAATTTCTACTCATTTATTGAGATGTACAGCAAACATATTTTATCGCTGAACATATTGACTGCAAAACAATGTTTCCTTAGAATATATGTTTTGCTAAAATTTGTATTCCTGCAGTCGTTATGCTTTAGTCTTAACACTAGCCAAGCCATGTCAGATACCTATGTGTTCACGGTGGTGGATGGAGTGCTCTTTAAGAAACTCGCATTGATGGTGGCGGCAGCTTTTTCTCTAGGTAGTAATTAGAAACGTTATAGAAAAAAACAAGAAAATAATGCGGTACTGTCACCAACCGAGAGGTGGCGCTCGCATCTCTTAAAGATTAAAGTGGGCACAGAATGGGGCCGCCACTCCAGACCCAGTTTATTCCTTCCTTCCTAACTGACCCTGTCTAAAAAAGCTGGTAGGGTTTTAACGTAGGTAAACTGAGCAGACGTGCGAAACCTTATGTTCATTGCCGCCTCTTCTTTCTGGCATATGCATGTGCGCACAACCGCATTTCTCGCTCTTCTGTTCACATCGTCTCTACTCTGCAGCAGCTGGTATGACACCCTCCTCCCTTTAGCTACAGCTAGCAGGAGCCTCCTCTAAACTTACCCAAGCTTCCTCCCTTTGCCTGCAGCTTTTGAAACTTTTCTCCAAACTAACCCAAGCTTACGCGAGTTACTTCGAGGCTTCACACAAGATTATTGGTTGGGTTTGACACCGTTAAGTAGTACTTTCACACTAAAACATTGGCTATACTTCATCCCAGCTGTTCCTCACAGCACTACCAAAACTCCGATGAGTGCACAGACAATGTTATGACCAGTTATGTCACAGCTTTCAGAGGCTATGCTGCACTGCCATTCACTTCGAAACGGTGGTGTCCCGCCCTTTTCGGTGAGGACGTCTTGAGTTTGTCTGACGAGAAGATTTTTAAATGCAGTTTTCTGCAGCATAGCCACAAAAAGCCAAAGACTCAGTTTGTGTTGAGAACCAGAATTTTATGGAGTTGTTCTCAGTGTAAAAAAAAAGTTAAATTAATCTTATAAACGTGAACACTTAAATTTCGCATTTAGGCACTTCGTTGTAGTCAGTGATTTGAAGCTGGGGGAGCAAAAGTCGGCAGAGTGCTTACGTGTGAGAAGGCGTAAGCCCGTCTGCTCAATTTGTGAACGCAGTCACCACGCACTGCGGCGTGTTGTAACCCGAAGCCACGCAGCTGGCAATTCTACCTCTTTCTGGCTCTATGTATCCGGCGCTGCGACGCAGCTTCGGATCTCTGATTCCTTCTGATCTGCCCTTTAGCTTCATGAGGTAGTCGCCACTGTACTGTGGCCAGCGCTCTGCCTTAAGGGTATGATATCACAACTAATGGGTTAATGCCCATATATGCAGAATTAGTCTCATTCTACTTGATATTCATAGATCCCTGGGAGTCCCCATACCACTCTTGACGCGTTGGTGTGCCGGTTAAGCGGTGCGCCAATCCCCTGGGATGGCTGGTACTGCCACCAGTGAGACCTATGCGATCCATGTTGGCTCGAGCAATCTCGCATGGCCAGCCAACATTTATTTAACTGCCACCTATCGGGTGGCATGAGGATGCCATCTTGTATGGCTACCGTCAAATGATCACGCAGACACTCACGCCCAGGCACACAGAGATGGATTTTCACTCAATGGGGAATGGAGGCCTATGCCTTAAAAAAAAATGTGGCTACAGTGCACGCTATGAAGGTGGTTGGACAGTGAAGCTGTAACCCATTGCGACGTCGCTTGAAAATTCACACACGCAGCTCTACAAAGAGTGAAACCAGAGGCAAGTGAAATGTACTTGAGCTTTAAGCTGTATGCCTGATTTCAAAGGACATATGCTGTTTGCATTCAGTTTTTAGCCTCACGTTTTTGCTTACGACAACGACACGAAAACGCTACCGTAATCTTTACCGGGAAACACGTGGGGAGATGAAAGTGCTTCGCATTGTTTGCAGGTGCCATTATCATACATTATGTGGTTTGCGCTTCACACGAGGGCTTTGAATGACGTCGACCCCTTTTGAAGCAGCCGCAAACATAATGTTTACCGGAACATGTGGAACGTGTGGGCCATTGTTCACACGGGCCTTATCATCAGACATTTAGTTTTGATGCTTGTTTTGTTTTTCTTAACAAAAAGGAGTACTGAGCTGTATGCCTGATTTCAAAGGATTTTTACCTATTGTATTTTTTCTTTTTTAATGTTTTATTTCTTTTATAGAGCTATGTACTTTTTTATTTTTGTTCATTACGATTGCTTTAGAATCAATACGATATATGATATCTACGCCGTTGGTTACTTTTCCACTCGGAGTAGCGTTCAACTTTTAGCCAGGCGTTTTTTGCTGGCGACGACACGAAAATTTCCTTGAACGGTAGAGGTATACAGCTTTGCTGTTAACGCTGTATTAATATTTAAATTCTCTCAAACGCGATTCTCGTTGGGGCTGCAGTGCCAGTAATTCTGGTTCCCCGGCCTCGGAGGACCGGAACAGCAACGAGCAATGAGTGCACGCAGCAACACCACCGAGGAATCGCTGTTCCGTCAACGCCGTACAGCGGCCCGGCTTCAGGGGCCGCCGGTCCCCGCAGCTGAGGTGTGACGAAGCGTCGAGGGTGTGTTTTCATTTCATCTAGAAGCGCTGAAGCAGCCACCGACTGGTTCCTAGCCGCAGTCCCGCGAGCTTGACCAATGAACGACGCTGCGTTCGAGAGCATGCCTATCGCCGTATGCATAGAGTGCCACCGCCGTTTTTATTCTTGTTGTTTATTTTGTGCCCAAGCAACGAAAGTTCATGTTATACCACATTAACATCCTGGAAACTTTCGTAACCCGCCGCGGTAGCTCAGTGGTTAGGGCGCTCGGCTACTGATCCGGAGTTCCCGGGTTCGAACCCGACCACGGCGGCTGCGTTTTTTATGGGGGCAAAACGCTAAGGCGCCCGTGTACTTTGCGATGCCAGTGCACGTTAAAGATCCCCAGGTGGTCGAAATCATTCCGTGGCACTCCACTACGGCACCTCTTCCTTTCTTTCACTCTCTCTATCCCTTCTCTTAATGCGTGGTTCAGGTGTCCAATGATATATGAGCCAGATACTGCGCCCTTTCCTTTCCCCAGACAACAATTATCATTATTATTTAATTTTGGTAAATGCAAAAGAAATTAAAAGAAAACACGACTACAAATAAAAATATTAGGATAGCGTTATGATGGTAATAATAAAAAAACGTGCTTCTTTTCGCAGCTTGCAAGTCGAATGAACGATGATAAGAAGCCAAGTTCCGCGTGTTCCTTCGACTCGAGCACTACGGCCTTACTTCTGCAGCCGCCAGTGGCTGAGGCGAGACTCGCTGTTGGGGAATTTCTCTTCCAGGGACTGCGACGAGTGAGTCGTGCAAGGTGAGCACCGTTTGTTAGTTCTGCGCTGTCCCGAGCGTTCGTGCTGACTTAGCAGCATTGCCCGTCGGCAAATTGTGGTACATCCAGGCACAGCGAGTTCGATCGCCACCCTCACAATCTCATTGAGATGCGCTGCCTCGTTTGACCACGCACGACAGCGTCTTGAGCATTTATCACTGCGCGCATTGCGCCTCAGTTGTCAGAAGCTGAATGTTTTTCAATGTTGGTAAGAAAAAGAAAAGCGCGCGCTACAGAGCGTTCTGAAAAGGGACCTCGCAAATATGTGGTCGACACGGCCGCTCTTTTTAGATTCGGCTGTTGCCTTTGGAGTGTCGCCCTCCAAAAAAAGAATTCATAGTTATCTCGTCGTCGAGGGTGGATGCAATAATGAAATGCACTGAAGGAAAGGCGTATTATATAAACGAACTGTTCATAGACGGTGGTAGCCGCACGGGAGTCTAGAAGAGCCTCCCTCATTAACCACTTTTTTTGTTTTCTTAGCATTTATTTGCGAGCCCAAGCGCGCTCGGCTTCTTCCGCCGCTTTTGTTGTTGTTGTTGTTGTTGACCTCACACAATGGCACATACCCACAAGGGGGATTTGCCATAACCACGCGGTGGCTATTTAAATGACCAGTTGCATGTGGCAAGCATGGGATGACCTACCTAAATTTGGATCGCACAGTTTCTGCAGCCGAGGTGGTTGCAGGAGGTTAGGGGGGTCATACAAACTAAAATTTAGGCAAAGAATGGGTAGGGATTACTATAAGTGGTTGTAAAAACCGAAATACAGAAGCTGATAATGGGATGGGCAGGACGAAAGCTCATGATGGTAGACGTTTTGATTCTAGGAGATAATTTTGAACGGCAGAGCAAACATTCCCATTGGTATGGCCAAGCATAGAAGCGCCAAGAGACAGAACAACCGCAGAAGACAGGCGCAAACTGAGATTCTGTATTGTAACTTCTAATAGTCGCCTCCTAATCGATGAGTAGCGACGGCAAAAAAGAAGAAAGTGCTCTATTGTTTCCGGCTCCGCACAATGCGGTCACAATGGGGAGATCGCCAGACCAGGCCTGTAGAGGTAAAAATTTAGTTGCGGCACCCGGCAACAAAGCCTCGTGAGGGAAACTTCAAGATTGCGCGATCGCCAGACTGAGCTTCTCCAAGGGAACAGTAGGTGCTGGAAGTCGTCCAAGGAAGTAAGCGCTGATGCGCCCAATTCGTTCATTACAGTGTACCGACGAAAGCGTGCCGCCGTGATGTAAGCAGTTGTTGGAAGCGGGTCAACAATCGGTCCACTCAGGGCTGCCTTCGCTAAAGCATCAGCTGATTCATTTAATAGAAGACCCCTGTGCCAGGAACCCAAAGAAATCGAATTGATGTGATGTGTGGAGGGATCAGGAATTTTAGTATCCGAAAGAGCTGCGATTCAGTGGACGCCGAGAGGGAAGTGCATAAAGATAACGAGTCCGTAATTATTATTACTGCTGATAAAGAAATTGGTACCTTGCGCAGAGCGAGAACCACTGCTAGAAACTCAGCCAGATAGATAGGAGTGAAATCTTGGAGACGGAGAGAAAAAGAGCAGTCAAGGGACTGGGAGTAAATACCTACACCTGCCTTTTCTGCATACACCGAGCCATCAGTCGCAATTGCAACATGTGAGCTGAAGGTCGACAAATAACCCTGCAACATACCATTTAACCATGAGAAAGGCAGTAATTTTGCATTACATGGATAAATGTCATCGTAGATGATAGACACAGTTGCGGGGATGGACCGCACCGGAACAATTTCAGGTATTCGCACGTTGAGTGGGCCCAGCAAAGATTCAACGAAACAGATTTGGGGAGTTTGAAGGCGAGACCATCCGACACCCAAGAACTCGCTCGCTGCCCTAGGAAGATCAACTCGGATGCATGCTGCTCCGAGTCGTAAAACTTTAAAAACGTTTGTACTGTCAAAAGGCGAAACCTTGCAGTAAGAGACGGCACCCGCGCTTCCAGATACAAAACATTGTTTGCCACGTATTTAGGGAGACCCAAACACAGGCGCAGAGCTTCTCGCTCTAAGTGCAGAAGTGGGCGCAGTTTGTATGCAGCTGCTCCAGAAAACAAAACGCAACCGAATTCCAAGATTGGCCGGATATACATTTTGTAAATCAGCAGCAGAGCATGTCTGCGCATACCGCAGCGAGGGCTACTCATCCTTCGCAGAAGGCCTACCGCCCGAATCCCTTTCGCAGCAACCTGATCTATATGTGACCGCCAAGAGAGAGAGGAGTCATAAGTTACCCCGAGATACTTTAGGGAACATACCTGAGGAATGACATGATGACGATAAGACAATGAAATGTGTACCTGTTGAGTAACCGGAAAAGGTAACAAAGCGCACTTGTTTACATTAAGACAAGTGTAATTCAGGTAACCATCGGTCAAGGGAATTTAAATATGACTGTAAAACCATATACACAGAATGTAAATCCCTCGCAGCAGCAAAGAAAGCTTTATCGTCTGCATACACGTACGTAGTCACGTCAGGGGAAGTCAGAATCGAACTGAGTAAGAGGTTGAATAGAACAGGGGAGAGAACTGCACCTTGAGGCACACCTCTAGATTGATGAAATTTCCTTGTAGAAACTCCGCGTTGACAACAATAAAATTCTCTGTCAGCCAGGAAAGCTGACACCCATTCCACAAAATAACTTGGCAAACCCAGAGCCCGTAGTCTGTACATCAGAGGCCCATGTTCGACACTGTCATATGCTTTCGAGATGTCTAGAGTTACCAGCGCAGCATACTGTCGACGCCAGCGCGCTAGACGGACACGGCTTTCGAGGTCAGTATGCGCACACCATATAGAGCACCCAGGCTTGAAACCAATCTGACAGGGGTTAAGTAGTCCCTTTTCAGTAACAATGGGCATGATTCGTCCATACAGCACGCGTTCAACCAATTTTACCAGATTCGATGTCAATGAAATTGGTCGAATGTTGTCTAAGACAAACCCTTCGCCTGGCTTTTTAAGCACCGGGATAATTTTGGAAACACGCCATACATCCGGGATCCATGGGGTTCTAATAGAGTAATTTACCAGCTCCAATATAGCATGGGGGGATTCGTCGAACAGTATTTTAATCATCGCAGAGGTGACACGGTAAGGACCAGGAGCTGCAGAAGGTAACCGATTTATCACCTGGGAGAGCTCAGAAACCGAGACATTAAGGAAATCATCGTAATGATTCCCAAGCAGTTGTGGGCGAGAGAGCGCAGCCGAAAAACGGTGTTCCAAGCCTTTGCCAATTTCTTCTAATGACCTGTCAAGCTCTACTGGAGTCAGCACACTAGAGGGAATGTTGTGAGGCGGTGGCAGCCTGTTCCTTGACCTCAGAAAGCGAAACAAGGCTTGTCTGTTATTAGATTTTGATAGATGGTCATAATTCTCTTCATCATATTTTTCTTTTGCCCTAGCGACTGTGCGCTTGAAGGTAGCTGCAAGAAACTTATAATCGATCCAATTCCGGGGACATTGATTATGGATAAGTTTCTTCCAGGCTGCCTTGCGCCGCCTATAATCCTTTGAACATTCTGCATTCCACCAAGGGCTCAGAGAAGTGCCTATGCTATCGCACACTGTAAACTCTGATTGCCTCCGTACCCGATCTAAAATAGAGCATAAGCCTAACACCCTGCTCTCCTGAGACAAAGTCGGCAAAGAGTGTAGTTCTGAACTGAGTGAACTTTTGAACTTGTTGTAATCGACTAGGGTGCAACTGAATCCGCCGATAGAAGTCATCGGACACACAATGTCAAAAGTGAGTGGGAAATGGTCTCTGTTTGTTGCAGAGTCAACCGGAGTCCAGGAGGAAACTGCTACCCCTGGGGTTGAAAACGTTAAATCCAATGCTGATCGGGAGTGCCCACGGAGAAAGGTCGGAAAACCCGAGTTATGACAGTTTAGGTTATTCACACAAGCCCAATCCCATAAACGCAAACTGCACTGGTCTATTCGATAACCCCAAGTCAAGTGATGCGAATTGAAATCCCCAACAAGCAACACATGTGATCTGCTGACAGAGAGTAAGGAATCTAATGGCCGTGTGTCATGAACCCCAGATGGAAAATATACATTTGCGACAGTAATGGGATGGAAACCAGGAACTAAAAGATCCACTGCCTGAATTTCGCAATGAGCGTCCACACGCTGAAACACCAATCGTGCCTTGTGACAGAATCTGGATGAAACCAGCAGAAGCAAACCGCCCCCCCCCCCCCCTTGATGGGCGGTCCACTCTAAAAATTCGATAATGTTCCATTTGAAATGAAAACTCTTTCGACAACCAGGTTTCTTGAAGCGCAATGACATGAGGAGAAAATCGATTTGAAATAGTTACTAAATCAGTGAAAGCTGATTGAATGGAACGGCAGTTCCACTGCAGCACTCTCAGAGACCCTATTCTGCCGAGAGATCTGCAGCAGCAACTGCCTTTTCCAAAATGCTGTGGTGACCAGTTTTTCCCGAATTACTCTTTTTTGTCTTTTATTGAGGGGAGCTAGACGACCCAGCAACGGCCAAAGGAGACCGGCTACGTTTCTGAGCTTGAGCATCGAGCTCCATCAGCTCAACACACCCATCAATTGCTCCGGCCGTGACTCCAGGTACATGAGTTGGAGGCGTGCGCTCTTTTTGCGGCTGCATTGAAACAAGGGAAGGCGTCTCCGCAATGAGTTCAGTAGGTACTGCAGGATCCACGGATGACTTCAACGCAGCATTGGAGGTCATTATTGAAGAGGTCATTTGCGCCACCATGACTTGCGATATGCACTCTGTTACTGAATTCACTAACCGATCCATGACTTTGGCCATTGCCTTTTCAACCGCTGTAGCAATCGCATCTGACAGGCTTGAATCCACGACAGCAGTCGTCTGCCGTGCTGCCACACTTGATTACCCGTACGTCCTTTCCTTAACAATAGCCATAGCCTCGCGCCTTGAGCACCGGCGCTTTTCTAACACTTCCAGCACCTTAACCTCCTCAGCCCTTGCAGGACAATTAGAATATGTGGCGGAGTGACTACCGCTGCACAAGCAACACATCTCATCTTTTGAACACCTTCCTTCACGGTCATGATTACCACCACACACACTGCACCTTGAGCTCGACTTGCAGGCGTTCGCGCTGTGGCCAAACCTCCGCCAGTTGCGGCATTGAAGTGGCCTTGAAGAAGAATACGGATTGACCCTGAAAACCAGGGGCCACACCTTCAACTCAGATGGACAGGAGAGCCGAAAAAGTGGCAATTACCGTTTCAGTTGGAAGTTTTGTTTCCTCGACGACCCGAGTGCACCGATGTATAGAAATCACCCCTGCGGAGGAGAGTTTCTCTAGCGTTTTTCTAGGGCTAAGGCGTGGGTCAACCCCTCGCACCAGACCTTTAGAGCACGCCAAGTGCGGCGCGTATAAATGCGCTTACCGACTGGCTTCCAAAAGCTGTGCACGTTAACAAATCCATGATGCAGGCCTGGTCGGCCGACCTGCACACCACGCCTCCTCTGCCGTACTGCCGGACATCACAGATTTTTAAGAAGTGAGGCGTAATCGCCTGTAGCGCAGTCTGAACCGCATCCGGGTTATTGAGTCGAATGGCGCCACCATCCGATGGAACCAAGGCCACGGGAATAGTGCCGACGCCACCCCGAAAGAAGGCGTCCAGGGGTAGTTGGCTAGGGGGGAGGCTGGCCGACCAGGGGGCGTTCCCCTGGTCAGAAAAGGACGTCGACATGCGCCCCTAGCGACCTGCAAGCGCCCTGCAAAAGCGAAAGACAATCAAGCAATCAGAAGCTAGTGATACGAACAGTCACCGCCCAGTGAGACCACGCCCGCCTGTCGTATGGTTCTGTCAAGGATCTTCGCCCGGAAGCAGGAGCCAAGACCCTTAGTCAAAAATAAGACGAACTGGTGATGACGGCTGACTTAGAACGTATGCTGAGAGGTGCTCAGCATGCAAAGAGCCACGCGGCTTCATCTTCTTGTGTGTGCCGCTTTTTGTGTGCTGTGACGCGCGTGACCAGCGCTCGCCACGTGCCGACGGAGGGGCAGTGGCTCCAGCACGTGCTACACAGAACGCTGGGTCGTTCGCCTCAGTTGGACGCCGCCGCCACTTCGACGATTAATTCGTCGTCGCATCTTGTGGTCGCGGTTGTGCAGTAAAACCTTAATTTCTTCAAATTAATCAGGAATCCAGCGCGACAGCAGTGAGTTCCTCCTCTTATTCTTCTTTCACTCCGTTCATCGCATTCCCCACGCCGCGTTTGAGGCGTCCCCCGAGAAGTATTTTTTTTCCTTTCCTGAAAACCATTTCTCCTAGCGGTCTTTGCAGCACGAACGGATGAAATATTCTCGGCCGAAGTAGCCGCGTTTCGATGGAGGCAAAGCGCGACGGGCGCCCGTGTGCTGTGCGATGTCAGCGCACGTTAATGAACCTCAGGTGATCTGAGTTAATCCAGACTACTCCGCTATACGGCATCCCTGATTGACGCTGTGTCGCTTCAGGATTTCAAGCCCACAATTTTCAATTAGTGATGAAGACGACGATATGCGATGCAGAGCGTGAAAGTCTGCGGTCATGGCAGAGTGATGTAATGCAGCGGAAGCCAAGCTGCTGCTGCATAGCAAGACCAAGGTAACATCTACTCGACCTTGCTTCGCGGCGTGTTCTCACACCAAATATGAGCTGCAGTGCAACCAAAATAATGAAATTAGAGGGGGCACTCAAGCTCCGCCTTGAGGGTATGACGCGATAGTGTAATGGCTCGCATTCCGGGGGCCCTGTTTCGATTCCCTACCTAGACCAACTTGCTACTCTTTTTTATTTGTTAATCCTTCCGGGATCTTTGTTCCGGGAATTTGCTAATCCTTCCGCGCCGAACGAACGGGCAGCAAGCCGCAAGCTTCGTGGTGAACGCGCCTTGAATGTGCGCTGCGTTGTTCGCCGCTCACCGCGTGATTCCTGCGTGCCTGCACGGCCCCACTGCGCCCGAACGCGACGAGCGGAAGGCGCTAGGGTGCCTGGAGGAAGATAATAATAATAATAATTGACTTGTGGGGGAAAGGAAATGACGCAGTATCTGTCTCATATATCGTTGGACACCTGAACCGCGCCGTAAGGGAAGGGATAAAGGAGGGAGTGAAAGAAGAAAGGAAGAATGAGGTCCCGTAGTGGAGGGCTCCGGAATAATTTCGACCACCTGGGGATCTTTAGCGTGCACTGACATCGCACAGCACACGGGCGCCTTAGCGTTTTTCCTCCATAAAAACGCAGCCGAAGAACTGAAAATTGGTTTTTGGGGAAAGGAAATGGCGTATCTGTCTCACATATCGGCGGACACCTGAACTGCGCCGTAAGGGAAGGGATAACGGAGGGAGTGAAAGAAAAAGGAAAGAAAGTGGTGCCGTAGTGGAGGGCTCCGGAATTATTTGGGCCACCTGGGGATCTTTGACGTGCACTGACAGCAAAGCACACGGGCGCCTGTGCGTTTCGCCTCCATCGAAACGTTGCCGCCGCGGTCGGGTTCGAGCCCGGGAACTCCGGGTCAGTAGCCGAGCGCGCTAAACACTGAGCTGCCGTGGCGGGAGCCTGGATCCCTGAAGCCTCTGCTTTCAGGTTGTGGACACCCTTTGTGCTACCCTGCGCCGCCGTTTCCCCCTCGCAGCGGCATGTTCGGACCCACGCGTCAGTTGCGTGCAGTGCGCTGTGGGTCTGGCATGGTTCCTGTGCGGTCGCGTGGTGACTGTAATCATGCTACTGATCTGGAAATAGACTGTACATACTTGTTTCACTAGTGACAGTAGTGTCTTGGCAGTTTTGAGCGTATTTTACGCATGATGCACTCGCTTCGACTACACGACAGTCAAAAAGTTGTGACGGACCGCTCTGTTTCTAAGTCAGCGGCTGCACTTTAAAAGGACAGAAGTTACTTGGTGTTCCTTGGTAGTGATAATATGGACTATATTATGTTCACCGAATTCCATAGAATTATGCTGCTGTGTGAGTCATTTTAGTCAGGGGCGTACCTGTAATGCGCACCAAACTTTATTACGCTTGCATTAGCAAAAATCTTTTTCTCCATTAGTATTGAAAAAAAAAAATTTTGTTCGGTTGGCCCCCCTCCCCTCCCTCGAAAAAAAAATCCTGGCGACGTGCCTGATCTCTTGAGTAAATTGTTCTTAAATGTCAGTAAACATGTTGGAACGGAGTTCCAACATGGCTTCAGGAAGGGTTATTCCACTGTAACACAGTTGTTATCAGTGATTCATTGTTTTGCTTTATCCCTTGACAATAATGGCCAAATGGATGTAACATTTTTAGACTTCACTAAAGCATTCGATAAGGTTCCTCACGAGAAATTAATAAATAAACTTAAAATTATTGGCATACCTGATATTTTTGTAAACTGGATTATTGCGTACCTGACTAAACGGACTCAATACGTCACAATAGGTGAACATAGCTCGGCCACTCTTCCAGTCACGTCATGGGTACCGCAAGGTAGTGTTTTGGGTCTCCTACTCTTCCTAATGTACATTAACGACATCGTTAATGTCATATCTCCCGTTGTGAAAATTAGGCTTTTTGCCGATGATTGTGTCCTGTATAAAGAACTAACCTGTCCACATGACCAGGCTGTCCTTGAAACAGACTTAAACAGGATATTAAATTGGTGCAATGAATGGGGGATGTTTCTCAACGCTGAAAAATCAGTATGCCTTCGTGTCACTCTTAAAAAACCCACTTATTTTTTCTTATACATTAGGTTCTTCTCCCTTACGTGAAGTTATCAGCTACAAAAATTTGGGTGTTACCTTGACACCAACATTGTCGTGGAACACACATATTAATAATATTTGTTCTGCTTTCTGCAAACTCTGCTTTTTAAGGCACAAACTAAAAAACGCCCCTACTAATTTGAAATTACTCTGTTACTTTTCATTTGTTCGACCGAAGTTCGAGTATGCATGTATTTCATGGGATCCTCACACTAAGGCAAATATCAGTCACCTTGAAAAAATAGAAAGAAAGGCAGTTAGGTTTATATTTAATAAATTCGCACGTCTTCACTCTCCCTCTAAAATTATGGCAGACAATTGTATACCCACTCATGAGTCACGTCGAAAGCAGTTTTCGGCGAATTCCTTTCCCTCTTTCTTAACAACAAACATCAAATGAATAAATCACCTTATTTAACGCCGGCATTAATGCGCCTCCAAGACATTGTCATCCTGACTCACTCACACCCTATTATGCTCGAACTGATACGTTTAAATTTTCCTTTTTTCCTCAGACAGTATCGGACTGGAACCATGGTTTGCTGACTGCAGTGTGACTAAAAATTGTATAAATGTGTACTTGTTTGTTCCTGTTTTGTTCATTATTATCTGTATATATACTAATGCCCCTCTGCTTGGACCCAAGGGTCTGCAGTATGTAATAAATAAAAACAAATAAATAAATAAATAATTCACCTTCGACATTCCACCCTGCTCTAGGGCGTGTCCTGGGAGCAAGCGGACGTGTACCGGTTGGCCGTACTCCAAGCGGTGCTTTGGTAGCAGAGAGCTACAGCGCTGGCATGGCCACTCGTGGCGCTGGCACGCAGCCGCACTCAAAACCTGGCATTGGCGTCGCAACGGGACCAGAAACAAGCTGTGACATGGGCCAAAGCGCCCGCACCCGTGCCATCCAACTTCCTGCGCTGGCCACTGTTCGGGACTTTGTGAGTGCTGTGGACATTGAGTTTTAGGTCAAGCTACCGAAAAAAAAAACTCTCACAAGACGGCAACGTAGTTATCAGACAAAACATGAGACCAAAAATAATGGCGTCATTGGTGCGAAAATAGTCACCTAACACTGCTTCCTATCCAGAAATTTAGACAAAAATGAGGATTGAGGATTTGGCTGAAGCAATACTTGCGGCTTGAAAAATGATGATGGATTTTGTAACACGAGACGGGATCCAATGGTGCAAAAAAACTCTTTGTACAATATCACAGAACATGTCCCGGCACATGACCGGTGTATTTAATGAGCACTTCTCAGCCCAACCAATTCAAACCTTTAAAGCTGCGGAAATAAAACAAGGAATTAATCGCACTAGATTGCTCAGCTGGTTGAATTGATTCAGATGCATAATGAAGAAGCAGTGCAGAAATACGATGAAGGACAAAAGGGGCATGACACGGGTGTTGACTATCACCTCCTGGCTTTGCAGGAATGCCATACATATACCTCAACATAAACTGTGGAGGGAACCAATAAAACCAATATCAGGAGTCACCAAGTCATCGAGCGTTTCAGCTCGCAAGATGGCATATTGCTGCATACCGTATTTACACGATTGTAAGTTGACCTATTTTTGAAAATTTGAAAATCTGAAGTGGGGGGTCGACTTAAAATCGAAACCAAAGCATCGCACCATAAATAAAGACGAGACAAACGAAATATCAGGCAAGCTACAGCACGGTTGCATTGTTGCTGCGCAGCTCCGTCGCATTGCTCTTGATGCTGGCCTTGAGCAGCTGCTATGTCAACGTGCAGAACCGACATCCCCACCTTGCGTGAGCCAGAGAACGCTGGCTGCTGATGAGGACTCCCCACATGTGGCCACAGATTGCATCTGCTGATAAGCGGCGGCGGCGGCCCGATAATGCATTCGCATTCTACTGTTAATAGGCGTCCAAGTTTTTTGTTTACTTTCAACCATGCACTCGGCGCTCAAGGGAGCGTCGATAGTTAATAGAAGGGCCGCTGTTTCAATCGCGGTGGCACCGCCACTTGGAACCGCAGCGGCGCCAAGGAGTGTCGGTAGCCGACGCCGGTCACACATAGTTTATCTTTGGCTCTGACGCATTTGACTACTGCTGGTCGCGTTCCACAAGTTTTTATGTAGTGCTTCGTCATTTGTGCTCCGGGTCCGGTAAGCGACCGGTTCTCATTCACGGCTATATTCAAGATGTACCGTATTTACACGATTGTAAGTCGACCCTCCCACATCACATTTCTAAAAAAAAAGACTTGGAGGTCGTTTACGCTTGGCTTTTAATAACAGAACGCGGTACCACTATCCTACAGCCTCCGCTTATTGCCAGCCGCTAACAGCTGCTGCGCACGGGAGCGTCCGTGGGCACATTCCAAATCGAAAATGCATTAGTCATTGGACTACTCATGCATGCTTGTGCCATTGCCCTCACTAGCGCTGTCGTCGTGATCGCTGCTGCGGTCCCACAGCTTGTCGTTCTAACTTCGTCGTGCAGCAAAATCCCACACTTCACAAACAGCCACATCACGACATCGTCCGGAACAGCTGAAAATTTGGCCTCGCTGCAGCTGCCACACCTGTATCACCCGTTGCGACCGTTGAACATGCGGCCTGGCGCGCAGTTCGTTTCTTAGATGAAAAGAATGACAGCCATCTTGAATGTAGCCGTGAACGAGCGGCAGTCGCTTGCCCGACCTGGAGTACAAGTCACGAAGCACTATATTAAAAACTTGTGAAACGCGGCCGGCAGTAGTCACATGCGGGAGAACCAAAGATAAACTACGCGTGAGTGGCGTCGGCCTTTACATTAACTATTGACGCTCTCTTGAGTGCCGAGCACGCAGTTAAAAGTAAACATAAAACTTGGACGACACCTATTAACAGTAGAATGCGAATGCATTATCGAGCCGCCGCCACTTATCAGCAGATGCAATATGCGGCCATGTGTGGGGAGTGGGCTGGTGCTGGTTTGTGCTTATCGACAGTCACCATCGGCCGTCTCGTGCGGGGTGGGGATGCCGGTTCTGGACGATGACGTAGCAGCTGCTCAAGGCGAGCGCCAAGAGCGATGCGACGGCTTTATTTATGGTGCGATGCATTGGTTTTGATTTTAAGCCGTCTTCCCTTTTTGGATTTTTCAGATATATGAGACAGATACTGCGCCATTTCCTTTCCCCCAAAAGCCAATTATTATTATTATTTTGAAAAATAGATTGAATTACAATCGTGTAAGTAGGGTACTATAGTATGCAAAATAAAGAAACGTATTACCTCCCGCGGGTAATTCAAACCCTCCAGTGCGATCACACTCTTGCTTACGATATAAATATATGCTGCTCCGTCAACGCACGCCACCCGCACGCGGTGAAATACTTAGCGAATTGGTGCTAGCATGCTCGAAATCGAATTGGTCACAAATGTCTGACGCATGTTTATATATGCAAAGTAAAGTAATTTCGGTGAAAAATGAATTGGGTTGAATAAGGTGGGATTCGAAACTGCGACCTAGCTTGGATTGTGAGACGGGCACGCTACCCCTATAGTTCACAAGTGCTCAACGGTTTAAGCGGGATAGAGGTGGACCTGATGAATGCTTTGTGGTCTTTGACTTGATTCGGTGTGATGAGGACATGTACTCAAGTATGCATAGCTAATTATGAGTGTGCTGTTTAGTGATTAGGTAATTCCGCCAAATTCGATTTTTGAGATGGTTCATTGTACTTCAACGGTTTGATGCGTGTGTGTGTGTGATGTATCAATGTGTACGGTGTGATTTGGGCGTCACTAATAGAGGAAAAAGGAGAGGTATAAAACTTCCACGAGGCTGCCAAGTGTGCTGCCACATGGTGATGTGATAATACTTTACATTAGGTCTCGTCTGGCTGTTGTGGCTTCGTTTGGGGTGGGGAATAGGCTGTAGTTTCTGCTACACACAAAAAAAAGCACCTGGTGGAAAGTTTGCATCCGCCGAGGGGCTCTGCAATCCCGCTCGCCTACAGAGAAAGTGGAGCCCCTCGCCTACTGCTCGGCTTATCTGGTATGAAATGGCTGGAAAAATGAGTTTGACTCCATCTTGTGCACTAAAAACGTCTTCTCTCATAGCGCTCTTTGGCCAGATTTGCCCCTGCGCTATTGAAATTCATAATCATTATCAGTGCCCGGTTCCGCCATACTGTACCAGACTGAAGCCGTTTACATTACAGGGACCCACGCATAGAGTGGCCGCTGTGAAAATAGCGTATAGAGGCGCCATCGTGACAGACTGGAGTTTATATGAACTGCAGCAGAAGGCTGGACGAAATTTGCAGGCACAGGGTGGCCAGAGATTGTTATTTGTTTCCTACAAGGCCCTAGGATGTCATGAGCGGTGTTCGTTTACGTATGATCTTTGTATTTTTCATCTTTTTCAGTGCAGTTGAGTGAACTTGGTTGACGATGATGGTGTTTTTAATTACTACCCTATAATTTGTGCAGATACAATTTGAGAAGCCATGGACATGCACAAATTCATCTGTAATGGTGCGTGATTATTCAAAGCTCGCGAATAACGGTTTGAATATCCTCCTATTTGATCCGCTGAACGAATCAAATAGTGCATTCTGAAAATTATTCGAAACGAGTCGACTACGTTTTCAAGTTTTTGAATACTTGTCGGATAATTGGTGCTAACTTTGATAAATGCGGGATGTGGATTGTTTCCAAAAGGGGTCCAGTCCGGCGCCGTACAGCATGCTGCGACAATCGATATGCACAGGAAGGGAAGCTTCAGCGGCAAGTCGCGGTCCGTTCGTGTGGTTGCGTCCACGATACTGCTCATACATGGCCTCCAAGGTTGGGCAATGCTGCATGGCTCAGGCAGATTTTGTAAGCACTGCCTTAAATCTGGCAATCCATGACTAATACGTAGCTCTCACACCTCTCATGCAGTCAGATGTGGCATTAGTTTATTCCCGGTCATCGACAATAGCAAATTGGAATTCTTTCATGCGTCCTACATGATGGTCACAGATCTACTGCGCTCACTTCGTGTCGCGTACTCCTTTGTAAAGATCAGTGCCGCCCGCGTATTTTGGCAGCTATAGTTAAAAGGCTGTAAATTTATAACGGGGTACCGCAGTGCTGCTAGGGCTTCGCTATGACCCACGATTATTCGTTTTGCACGAATATTCACGCAAGTTCCGTATATTCGTGGAATACTTGATCCATATTCAATTTGCTTATTACCTACACTATGTATATTTGATTAGATTTTGAAAGAGTCCTATTCGCACAGGCCTCTTCCGCGTGTCATTTGTCTAGATCTGCCCCTCGTAAAGACTGGTAACCTACACAAAGCACTGTGGGTTCGCGTAATAAAATCAGGTTTGTTGGTCTTGCCGTTATTTAGCTGAAGTCAAGACACACAACGCTTGTGATAGTGTTCTCTGCCGAGCTCAGCGAAGCTTCTTGCAAACGCGTCAGTCAGTCGACGCAGCGGCCATGGAGTGCCCAAGAGCTCTCTTCGTTTGTGCAGCTCACCGTGTCCCTCATCACCCGCATCTGTGACACTGAGGCTGGGATCCGCGAAAGCACCTCTGGAGGCCCTGCTGTATTTCCAGCCGCAGCCTTTCGGCTCTTTATGACGCGCCACACAGCAGTTGGCACGGCGGTCGTGTGCTGTCGCATGGTGCTGCACAAGGGCAAGACAACTGCCTACGCCTGTATGTACTCGTCACCGTCCATCGACGAGCTGCACCGCGGTGGCCGGGAGGCTCAGCTGAGCTGTGTTTAATTTGACGTAGATTAATTATTTTTAGGTGCTTCGAAGAAAAGCACTCCTAATAATTCGATGTATGATTAGGTGTGGCATTTGGAGCCATCATGGAGTCCAGTGAATAAAACGACAAAATTTGATTCAACACTGCTGTCTTCTCAATGTCGCACTTCATTTAATACCTGAGCCTGATCAAAATATTGGTACTGTTGCCGAGTCACTCCATTTCATTCCGTTCTTTCCATCCCTTCGCAGCCTCACTTCGAAATGAAAACTACTGATAACTGCAATCCCTTAACCGAGCATCTAGTGCGGAGCTATAAACCATTTTGCATAAACAGTTTTGCATTTTTGAGTCTCACATGATGCCTTTGCAATGAAATGATCACGACTGCATCTTGTTTGTTAAAATCACGTGTGATTTTTAAGCTGTCATTACT
Source organism: Amblyomma americanum (assembly GCF_052857255.1). Lineage (NCBI taxonomy): Eukaryota > Metazoa > Arthropoda > Arachnida > Ixodida > Ixodidae > Amblyomma > Amblyomma americanum. The sequence continues at coordinate 11,800,880 of NC_135497.1, read as the reverse complement.
AACTCAAAAGAGGTTTCATAAGAAATTCTATTCTGTGTGTTTTTTTTTCTTGCTACGACCTGCTTTAAGCTTGTACAAATCAATATATTGACCCCACGTGTACAGCGTTTTTGAATAGAACACGGCCATGTTGATGAAAGCCGTGCAGAGCATAAAATTTTGTGAACTGACAAAAAAAGACCAGCTCTACTATCAAAGAGTAATAAATCAACTGATGTTTCAAGGAACGTGTATGCCCATCGGTTCAAATGGTGAGATATGGCTATCCTGTAGCCTCGGTTTCAGATGAAAGTAAAGATAAAAGACTCTCGCTTTCTCAAACTCCATACCGGGTATGGCAGCTAATCCGAGACATTGTGGCTGAGAAGCGCACGCAACCGCGCCCCGAAGGACAGGCCACTGGGCGATGTGCACTATGTGTACATACCCTTCACATGCCGTCGCCTATGGCACAAGGCTGATGTGGCGCGCCGTCTATCGTCTTGTTGGCGGCATGGAAGTAGGCACAGGTCAGCGGCTCTCGGTTTCTGCTCAGGTGTCATGTAAAACAGTCAGTGACAAGTACGCCGGCCAATGACACATGCTCCTCGGTGCGTCGGTTTTCAGCAGTATTGTTTTGGTTCAATGCACCCTGAAAGCCAGGATTCCTTGCATGTCACCATTGATGAGAAATAAAGTTTACATTATTCCAAAAACTAAACGGGCTATTACTAACCTTCCAGTCGCGAACCTCTTATTAAAATTGGGTGCCTAAACCTAACAGTTCATAAGCTTCATTTTAACTACCTGTTTACTACTTACTATGGATCACCTAGCGCCGAGGGTAATCTTGTTTTCAGAATTTGCAGATAAGAGTAAAGTAGGCACGCCTAGCAATGGAACTGACTAACGTTTAAATTTGGGTGGGTATTTGTTTACCGCTGAGAGGCAAGCTCTGAGCACATTGCTCATCTTCTTGTATAGTCTGCCACGGGGATGTATCGATGTGAAAATTAAGGGGTAACCATAGCGATTCTCATGCGTAAATCCGAGAGCAAGTGTAATCGGGTCAGAGAGTCAGTCGACACATAAATCGTACTGCGAGTAGGCAGTGGCATCCGCCTACAAATTGGGGAAGTTATGCGCCTTTCGTTTTCTCGAATCCAGAGGAAGGTTTAAACTGTTTGTTCTGAGGAAAGGCACATAACTGTCTTTTTGGGTCAGCGGGCACTGAATCGCGCTGTGAGGTACCGTCTGCCAAAACTCAGCGGGCAGCCATGCTGGTGCCACCCTCTCTGTTTGACAGCACTCCAATAGCGCGAAATTCTTGCCGCACATGCTACTTGCTTATCATTCAAGGAAGGAGGGCAAGAGTGTGGGCTTACCTCACCCAGTTTGCACTCGCAGTAGGGGAGCAGAGGCCAGCGCTGGAGACTGAAAGCGCCACCGCTTGTCCGAAAGCTTGCTCCCGCTGCCGTCTCAGCTGCTCGATTACTTTTGGCAAAGATAGTACACCCATAGAAAAGGGGACTCAAAGAGCGGACACTCCCATTGATGAAAAGAACGGCTGCGCAAATCAGGACACAGACAAGAAAGAGACACCAGATGCACACACTACTAACTGTTTATTCTATGGAAAGGTGGCATATTTAAACAGTTCCGCTCAAGCATGATACTCATCCCATTATCACTTCGAACCCAGCACGTGGTATGAAAAGCCACTACATCAGGTTAGCAGGCTATATACTGCAGATTAGACTAACAGATATCTCTGATCAAAGGAATTAAAAAACAAAACAAAGGGGCCATCTCTTAGCAAAAGCAGTGCCAAACATGTGGTGTCTTTTTCTTGTCTGTGTCCTGATTTGCACAGCCGTTCTTTTCATCATGCACCAACTCGCCTCTCAGGCCGTTATTCTGAACTCCCACTGACCTCCACTAGGTGGCTGGATGCCGCATTCCCGCTTTCCGAAGTGGGCGCTAGTGAAGCCACCAGAAGTTGGATGGCATGGCGAAATGTCCCTGAAGTCCGGTGTCTGCTATGAATTTCATTGCAAAAAGTCACCGTCTTTTTTTGTCAGGTTTTCCATTGTTCACGTGCAACGTCTGCTGATTTATCAGAGGAATAAGCTGAACGCGAGAAATGTGAGCATTGTTTGGAGAACCCTGTAATTTCAGCGAAACCGAAGAAAACAAGCATGCAGGTCTCACCCTGCCGCAGCAAACGGGTACGTTGCATGAAACACCGCGTTCTTATTTGGTTCTTGTCTTTCCAAAGGAGCACTGGTGGAATGACGATGAGGCCAAGGTCTTCTTAAAACCATATTTTCGTGTAGCAAACAAAAGGCGATTGATGGCGGAAATCCTGGCAGTCGTCCCTCGAAGAGCCGTGCTGCAGTTTCGGTTTCGAGCTTCAGGCGGCCGATATGTCTCGTCTCAAGGAAAGAACTCAGGTGAGGCGGTTGCATCACATATTTTGAAACCGGCTCCCCTCTGCATTCCCCCTACTTGCCTGCTGTCTCGGTACACTTGCGCATGCGCAGCAGACAAAATGCCACTGCTGCGCCGGCAGCCAGAAACTCCCAGTAGCCCTTGCAAAAGCGCATGACTTCTGGCACACTTTCTGACATTGGATAGTGAGGGCCTCTCCTGAGGTTTCCTTCCTCCATGCGTCTCTTCGATGGCGGGTGATGTTCATCACTTTAGGGCCACATTTACCTTCTAGACGTGATTTTAACCTAACTCCATAGCACAGGCATGTTTGGCAGCTGCACAGCACTAGAGAGAAACAAATGACAAGAAGGAGGAGTGCTGCGGCTTGTACCTTTTCCGATATGCACAGTGCGAAAGAAATTGTGGACGAGAAAGAGAAACGGAGGACAAGCGCTGTTAGAAGTCAACTGTACCAAGCGTCACGAATAAAAGGCCATTCAAGCATACAAGATACACTCCGTTAGAAAGGCAGTACCATTTCTTATGGAGCTGCTGATGTGAACCAGAATATCATCTGAAACTCACCAGATAGTAGCCGTGCCCTCGCTCCGGTTTGATCGAAACATAATTCGGTTGAGTGGTCATTGCAAAATCGCCTGCCTGGTGAGGGTTTCCACCTATTCTTTCTTAAATCTATTCCACATGGATGCTATAGCTTGTGCTCAGAACGTGGGAACGTGCATCGTAATAAAGAGCATAGTTCGAGACGCGAGCGCAACGGGACGACGCAGAGCTAAGAAGACAAAGCTCCGTGCATGCTGTGTGTCCTGTCATCTGCTAGTGTCGCCCACCCCATTGCAATGCTAAAGCTCCTCTATTGTCGTGGTCAGCAGAAAACCTCATGGAGTGTCTTTATGCAATGCAAGGAACCCTTATTTTTTAAATGTCTCTCCCGCAGGTTTTGCTGGTCATGCTGTTGACGGCGCAACACGTAGCAGTTCTCGTGAAAAAGACAAGAACAGCGAAAATACAAAATGCCGAGGTAAACTGGAACTGAAAAACCGTGCTGAGGCCCAGTTTTGTGCACTGTCAAAGGCTGACAGCTTTCTGGCTTCTGGGTCGAGGCCGTTTACTCCCAGGGGCTTCACTTTGGGGTGCCCGATGCGCCATCCAGCCCCCTAGTGGAGTTCAGTGGGTACTCCGGAGTGGCTCAGTAACCGAGCACGGAAACCAGTGAGGCACCGCGGCGGGTCCTGTATCAGAATGACTCTATGGTCTAGTTAGAGAAAGGGAGTAGGGGAGGAAAGATTATATTTGGTGGTCGATGCAGGCAGCGCGTGAAAAATCCCACAAGGATAGAAGCATACGTGTCCCTAGGTCCCTAGCATGAGCGGAGCTTCAGCGCAGGATCCAGTTGATGCAATCCTTTGAGCTGCAGTAAGGTCCGAACCATGTTCCGAACATCTGGGTAATGTCTTGGGCGAGGATTTGCTTCAGTTCAACACACCACAACTGGAGGTGACACGCAACACCACTTGAAGTCCTCAAAAGGTGTGACTGAACTGTTAGAGCTGGTGGCAGCGCTTCAGTCCGCATCTCTCGGGAGCACTAAATTTCATTTAAGCATGGACCTTGTTTCAAGCATGTCAAGGCCGACTCCAAAATAGCACTGCTCAAGCATGAAGCTACAGAGTAATAGACTATTATAAATGAAGCCAACGCTCCCATTACCGGGAACCCCCAGTCGAACCGTTGAACGTCGTCTCAAAATAGCAGCAAACGTGACGCTGCTACCAGCGCTGGTACTAAAATTTTCATCACGAATGTATCCTTACACATCAAGGAAAAAACCTTCCGAGCGCTGTGAGCTGGATCCAGAATGCTACGTGGAAGTAGCACCTTACTTGTCGAAAATTGCCACAACAGTATAGGCAGTGCTCGTAGCTGGTTATGTGCGGCATAAACTGCACCGATCTATTGATATATGGGGTTTAAACATAAGCTTCTTCCTGGTGCTAGAGGAGGGCTCAAGATTAACTTGGGCCCTTTTTGTACATTTCGCTTCCGTCGAGGTGCGGCTGCCGTACGTGCCCAGGATTCGATTCTGCAGCCTTGCACTCGGCAGCAGAACGTCTTGATCCAAATATGTACAGGCACTTTGCACATCCCGGCCATTCAGTCAATAGCAAGAGTAGTAAAATTGTCATTGAAGACGGGAGCATATATATGTACTTACTGCAAATAAACTAAACCACCACAATTACATGTCCGCAATCTCAACTACATTTTGAACAGCTACATCTGCACATCTCACCACTTTCGTGATAAAATCTATAAAAACACGCCAGTTATCGTCAGTGGCATCTCAGTGACCGAACAGCTTTGGGCCTCTAATGGTGATTGAAAGCCGGAACTGGTGAGCTCGTTCAGGTGGTTATAAGGAGAAGGCGGCTCCTTTCTGCGACAAAACCCGATTGAGGGCCGAAAAAAAAACACTCAGCAATGGCTGTGGTGATCGGTAGCTACAAGAGACTTCCAACAACATCCTTCAATTTGGGAAACTAGCGAAAAAGTGGAGAACAACGAAAAGCGAAGAAAAAATGCTGTGGATCTCAAATCCTCTTTCAGTCGTCGAAAGATATTCCACTCTACATCGAAATTCCTCTAGCGTTCTTAGTCGTACGGCAAGCCGACTGCTGGAAGGACTTCTCTCGAGTTTACTTTCGCTTGCTTTTGCAACAGGCACACAGAAAGATCGCAGAGTTTTAGCAACACCCTCTAAAGATTTTAAGGCCGTCTGGCTGTTCCTTCCCCCCCCCCCCCCCCCCCCTGAGCTACATCACTCAAAAGAGGCCATAGAAGTTTCGTGCAGCACGTTTCGAAGCGACTAGCGATGCACGGGTGTTGTGAATGAGGCCAGGAAGGTATAGAATGGTTAACTCCACCTATTTGGAGAAGTCGGAGGTGGGGGACTATGGCAACGACAATGCGATCGGTTCTGCAAACACGTGACACTCCTTTGATTGCCTCAGAGTCAAGCAAAGCCGTGGTACGTCGCAACATGCTTCCGAACGCACTTTTTTTCTGTACATTGACATGCATGCAGAGTCTACGCCTTGTGCTCCGCTTACGGTTGTGTGTCCATCGAGGTGATGTGCTGGTGCCTTCACTGGAGCGGAATTTTTATTGCGCTCCTGCCACGATATGCCTAACATGAGCTGCTTACTCAGTTGCCAGACTAATTACAAATCGGTGCCCAAGAAACCACTTTTTCAGGTTTCCCTGGGGCAAAGAACAGAACGCCTTGATTAGGGCTACACCACGAGCCAATTTCGTTGTCCCCACACTTCAAGTTAAGATGTTTGGAACGTCTTCAAAGAATAGTTACTTCTGAAAAATAGGATAGACTTAGAGCTGTTTTATAGAAATGCGTCTTTAAACTAGGAGGCTTGTTAAAGTTGTAAGCAGCGAATGCAGCATTTCAACAAATGGCTCTCTTGACAAGTTACAGCTGCTGTTTAAAAAAATTGAACTTCCCTCTAGGTTTGCGAACTTCACTTTATTGAGGCCGGCATCGTGCGAGAGGCCTCCGGCATCAGCACTTACAGAGAGCGCCACCATTGCAACGCTTTCACACAAGCGCAATCCCGTCAAAGAAGGCAGAGTGCCCGTCTGATCTTTCTAAGTCATGCACCTCAAGGGATGTCCCCGACTCGAAGTGAGCGCGCTGAGTGTGCTGCTTTGAAGAAAGCGCTTGAAGAGTCTGCCAAAATATTTCATAAAGAGCAGGAAATGGATAAGATTCTAAACCTCAGGCTTTACAGAATATGTGACAACGAGAAGTCTACATACCGGCATATTATCTAAGGAAATGAATGCTTTATTTGCTGCATATATTGAAGATCAAGCTCCAGGCGTCAAATATCCAGTTGCAGTAAAAGCTGACTTTATCAATTACTTTACTTTGTATGCCGATAATGAGAATCTGCACTAATTCCTACATTCCATCTGTACCAAAACGGCAGGAAATCAGTGGTGGACCTACTTGTGAGCATTGAGAACAGCTGAGTCGACCTGAGTCGAAGTCGCAGATCTGCAAACGAAGACATCTGCTTGCTATATGATAATTAGATGGACGGCAGAAGAGTATATATTTGTCTTGGGAGCAAAATTATGACTAATTCATGTCTTCAATAACATTGTACATATGCAGCTGTGAAGCTAATCGAGTGTTTTTCATTTCTCATTACAGCTGCACTCTATAAAATTGTAGGTACAGAAATAAGGAAGGTAAAAGTTTAAAACATAGGTAAACCTGTGTAAAATAAACGTTTACTGAGAAAGACGAGAATGCGCAACGCGACACAGTTGTTGGCATCAGTACCTATATACAACCTTTACAAAGTTGGTTAATTACTATTGCCACTAAATAAATGCCCCGTAAAATGCCTGCTGCTTACAGTAGTGTTTAGCTGAAGAAAAGCGTGGATTGATCAATGGAAGCTTAATTCTGCTAGGTGGTCCCAGCCGCGATTTCACCAACTCCGTCATAAGTGATGGCGACTGTGCGTATCTTTTTGTGACATCACAGGAGGAGCACTCAGGCCTTCCCAAATTCTCTAGATGGTGTTGGTTTTGGTGAAGTCGACAGTCTCTTCCTAAAGTTGTCAAAATGTAGGTCTTTGTACTTGCTTAACTGACGCATCAGGCTGCTTTTGTTCTCATTCTTGTTCAGAGTCATTCTAAAAAAGCTTCAGTGCTGATGTTCGCACTTTGAGTACTGCTTCCACAGAAAGCTTCGAAATTGCATCCGTGGTGGCCTCGATCATTGGACAAAAAGTTCCACCGCTGTCAGTGTAGTTGCTTGGATGGCATTGTATAGAGGCGTCAATGGCCTCGGCAAACGATCCACAGGTGTATCAAAACTTTTTTAAACATCTTTATTTTGGTTTGCATAACAAGACCGAGGGAGAGCAGGCAAAAGGTGTATCAACACCTGACGAAGGCCTACCCACCCTGTTAACAGATTGTTTACAAAATAAATGCAAAAATCATCGCAGTACAATATACAATACAACATACAGGATACACAATGAAATATGCACAAAAGTTGCAAATGGAAAATATGCTATGTATAATCAAATTAAATGTACAGAGTGTAACAACATATTATTACAGGAAAATAAAATGCACTAAAGGGATACTTAAATAAATACAGGCCATCAAAGGGACAAACGTTCAGACACAATAGTCTTGAAAGGAAAATATGAAATTCAGAAAGTGCGGCTGAAGTGTTGGGTTAGGCTTCTAGAAGTAAGCTGACCAGGCATTGCACTTTTTAAATTGCTGATTGCTAGAGTTTTCGAGGGCTAAATCCAAGATTTGTCGATGGGTGTGTAACAAGCTAGGTATGTGGTATGTCGGTCTCCCAAAGCTGTAGTTTGTTCGAACATTCGGGACGTTGTACTTCTTGTGACATAGACTTATTAGGATGGAAAGTTGGGCTAGTTGGGTTACGTTCATTTTAAAGGAAAATACAGCGCAAACAAAGGCGACACACGAAGAGGTGCACAACACAAGCGCTGTCTCGCAACTAATATTTTTTTCAAGAGAAAAACACATATAAAAGTGACCGATAAAACGGCGAAGTAACCAATCACACGAGGCAGTCAACCCAAGGAACAAACTCAAAAACTGAACAGATAGCACGGGGAACCCTTTTCAATGACCCATGGCAAATCAGGTATTGCCCTAGAACCGTATCTAAGCATCACATAATGTGATAGACAGTTGGCTGATGCACGCGCTAATTTTCCACTTTATGAAAAAACTTCCATAATCTCTAGAGAGATTATGGAAGACGTAGACTTAACTGCAGTGTGCGAAAAAGTGTCTTCAAAATTTTGTCTGTTTGCGTTAATGAGCTTGTGTACATGATTTGCAAGCTTTTTCTTGTAAGTCTATTCAATGGAAAGAAGGCTCTGTTTCAGGAAATACTTTCTCGTGCTTTCTCTAATGGGTATGTTTGCTATAGCACTTATAGCTCTTTTATGCAGTAGAAATGTTTTTTGTTGGTTTGTGTTGTGGTTCCCCATACCAGTAATCCATACTGAATTTATTAATAAACAAGTGAATAGTAAAGCTGTCTTTTTAATTTCACTGCTAGCAGAATTTTGAACTTATTTATAATGCCGATAGACTTAGATATCTTACTGCTTAAAAAATCTAAATGATCAGACCGTAGCAAGTGTTCCTGAAAAAACACACCTAAGAAGATTGCCTTCAAACTTAATCCAGAAGCCGTCTGATACAGTTTTACATGCAAGAATAGTCCATCCGCTTCATTGCTCATGTCAGCACCATCTTCGTAAATGCTTTCCAACGCAGTGGCTCCAGAACATTCAAGATGACAGTCAAGAATCGCTCATGAGAAAGACAGCACGTTTTGCCTGGCCCTACCAGTTTCAGCTCCAATTCGAGAACATCTTCGATTTTTTTTAGTACACTTAGACGTTTAGGACTCTTACCAAAGAAAGAGTAGTGTGACTAGACTAGATTATTAGCCTTTTTGATTTCCTTTGATGGCTCTGTAGCATACACTAGGGCAAGCTGGAGAAGTGACGTCTGCGATGGGCATGACAGAGATGAGGGTTACATTTCTGCTTAAGAAAAGCCTGTACCCATCCGCGCCAACCAGAGAAGTTCGCAGCCCCCACAAATGAACAAGAAACCATCTTCGTTGAGCCGAGTCCAGATGTGCTGAACTCGTTCAGGATATGCGTGTTTGCAGAAAAAAATTTGAGGAGACACTTAAGCTCCGTCTCAAGGCTATGATGCGATAGCATAATGGGCTAGTTAATGCTCATATACACGGAATTGGTCCTTTACATTACAGGTCCCTGGGAGTCATCATACCACTGCTGGCACAGTGGTGCAGCAGTTAAGCGACATGTCACTGCCCTGCGATGGCAGATGCTGCCACCGGTGGCGCTTTTGTCGCCCAGTTTGCTCTTCTCGAGAGAACAATAATTAATTTAACTGCCACCTACTCGATCGCGAGGCCTACTGACCAGGCGCACTGGTCCCTACTAAAGCCCCTCAGCCCCTACCGGCTGATGCCCCGGTCCTGTGGATCACGATGCTGACCACGTCTTTGGAACGCGGGTCCTGTGTACAAGGATGCTCCAACGCTGACATCCAGCTAAGGCGACGTGGCAGCACCGAGTCCCTTCACCTGATCCTCCTCAACACTCCTTTCATGGAACAGCTGTGTCTCTTGAAACAAGGTACTACCTGGGTTTTTGTCTCTACTCTGCGTCCGAGATAGCGTACGAACCACCTGCGTTTGGTAGCAGGACTGTATGAGTGCGACTTTGTGGTTTAATCGTGCGGACCATTAGTGTGATAGGACTGTGGTGTTTTCTGTAGTGTTATCTTGGTGTATGTGTAGTGCACTGTTTTGTTTGTTGTTCACTCATGTATAAAGTGCGTCTTGAGTTTCCCCTTCGAAGCCTTCTCTCTGCTTTACAGGTGTACACACAGAGCGCTTACCATTCCACAATGTCAGCACACTTTCATGTGACAGGGTGCAAGGCTTTTAGGAACACCTCTTTGAGCTACGTGGTCAGTGTAAACTCTAATGCACAGCAAATGGCTGCATAACATTCCAATGCAGATTGCACTCAAAATCGCATGAGAAGAACCAGTGGGAATGTTACAGGGCTTACCAATAGGTAAAGTATGCTTGGATGTGAGAAAATCTTTCTTGAGCACCAGTGTGCGATGCCACTTTCCATAAAGCCAGAGCAGCTCAGAAACTGCAGTGGCAGAAACACACTCAACATGTAGAGTAAACACTTAGTGTCATATTTTTCGATGAACAGACATTGCCACATACACAGAACAGGTAGGACCATTCAATCAACACTACCCATATTGACATTCCGTAAGCATTACTTGTACCCTGCTATTTAATCCTTCTGCCTCTGCATTACAAAAAAAAACATGAGGGGAGGAACTGGGTCAAGAAATGTGCAGAGCTAAAATTTTTGTATAAAAGGTAACACCTGCACACCATTACACTTGTACTCTTTAAGCAGTTTTTATACAGTTGCAATACACACACAACGGTTTGACATGTGCAGTCATTTACTAAGTTCACTCAGTACGCATCCCATCGCAACATGTCACAATGATTGAAGTGACACCTCCTTCCTTTTCTCAAAACAGAAGTGCAATACCAGCCTCCTATTAGAGCTGCTCTTTCTCTACCCAGGCAGTGACATGCAAGGCACCACAGCAGAATGGACACGGGGACAATCCTTGTGAACTTGATTCATTTTATCCTTGAGAAATTCTTGTATCCTGAGCTCGCCAATTAAAAGGTGGCCCTGGTTTTGCAGACGCAGATTCCTATGAATCTCAAGACAACCGGGGTAAGAAGATAAGAATTCTTGGAGGCAGGTCCAGTACCGACTGTTCTGTAGCTTGAAACATTGAGACAGAAAATTGCACAACACAGCTGCGAGCCCTGAAGATCTTCTGAAAGGCTACTATGCAGTGCAGGGAGCCTGAGAGTAAGGAAGGGGTGCTGTTGCAATTGACTGCCGGAGGCATTGATGCTTTTTCATTAGGCATCTAGATACTAGGTAACGGTCTCCATGGCACTTGATTCAAACGGTGTCAGTTAATAACATGCCTGGATGAAAGACATGTGCACCACAGCATTGCAAAAGGGTGCAGTACCAGGCTTATTTTGCAGCAGGAGGCAGACCCCACTTGCAAAGATGATGTGGCGGGCTAGAGACCTCCAGCGGCAGCAGCAGTTTATGTCTGCTATTTCCCTCAGTTCAACGAACAGCTTCATGCTTGATCAGCCTGAACAAGGGAGCCTGGAAAGGGCACTCACTTGGCTGTGTCTATAACGGTTCACTTGAGCACAAGGCCTTTGTTGGCCGAGTCTGTACATACTGCGGAGCTGGTCGTGGTCTGTGCAGACTGCAAGAAAAGTGATGAATGATGATCACCACTGTGCGGCTATACTCGTTGTGTCCAAAAGGTGTGTTGGACATCTGTCAGTAATTTGCAGCTTGGTGTAAGCAAAATTGAAGATCAGCAGACATTTGTGTTGTACGTTGTAACGACTTGGTATTGCCATTGTGTTAGTCATTGATGAATGCATTCACGATTGCTCAGCTCCATGAGTCCCAAGCCAGGTGCCTGCTACCTCGTCTGATACCGGTCGTTGGCTGTTCCTCGAAGTTTACTGTTGGCAATGGGAACCACAAAGCAAACTGCAGCTTACATTAAATGTCTTCGATTCAGAGCTGAACAGTTTTCTTGTGACAGTTTGTGAACGGTGGCAAGCTGTAGGATACATGTCGCTTGTATTTGTGGGAAATATGGAACCAGGTACTGCAGGTGACGACATTGGTGAAGGGGCACTGCAATGTTCTGCAAGTTCTGTGGCTCCATGAAAAGTATTCGACTAGTGGCAACGTGCAGCACTACAAGGTTGTGAGGTGCCATTATTCCAAAGCAGTGAAGACGTAGCTACACCGCAAGTTTATAAACCAGCTTGCCATTTGCAGAGACATAGCTTGCGGGGAAGTATAATTCCACACTTTCCCAATAGTTCTTCCCATCCAAAATTTCCAGCTTGCCATGCAGGCTGCCAAGCAGGCCAGCACAACGTTAGTGGATGTGCATAATCCTTGTCACGTGAGGTTGAATGTCCCAAAGCTTCATACAGACATAAGCGACGCAACAGTGGGGAGCTCCAGATTAAGTTAAACCGCAGTGGTGGCAAGTTCTGTGAAGATTAAATGCAAAAACGCCTGCGTGCTGTGTTGTGTCAGTGCATGTCAAAAAACCCCAGATGACGTCAACAGATTCCAATGAGTAGATGTAGCTCAGAAGCACATCAGAAATAGGTGTCACTGTCACTACAGTACCCACTGCTACGAGCACTGCAGGTAGTACTGCATGTCCTACGGCTTGCAGTACTCGAAGCAGTCCCCATTCACATGGCACTTTGTACCACAGTGATGGCACGCGTAAATGATGTGCCTGGTTGGCACCCTTGAGAAAGGAGCTAGGATGCCTGGTCCATACACCTTTCCCAGGCTCTGACGAGGATCTCAGCCAGCTCCTCCACTCCTTCACCAGCCGACAGATGGTAGCCATCACCAGCAAAAAGGTGCCTCTTTGGTGCTTTAGCTGCATCCGGGAAGCAATGCTGAAAATAAAATAGAATTTGTTCAGAAATAGGGCGAACTGAGGCAATAAATGAAACATGGTATGGTATCTAGGGTTAATGTCCCAAACTGACTAGAGCTATGAGGGCTCCTGCAGTGGAGGGTTCCGAATTAACCTCGACCATTTGCAACATCACACAGTAGCACATGGGTGCCATTTTGCCTCCACCCAACCTGCGTCACCGGGCTTGGCGAACGCCCTAGGCACTGAGCAACCAGCGCGGGGAAACATTTAAAACATCACAACAGTATAGAGCTACAGCAAAATTTCACCTTTATGGTACATTTTCGAAGACAACACATCCACAGGCAGAAACAAAGCAGACCACACAAACACAGCACTTGCTTAAAAGAGAATTAATTTGAACACGTGAAACTTCTGCCATATAAAACACGTATCAGATCAAAATCTGAGTACGCCAGTCCGATCTGGAACCCAGCTCAGATACACCTCATAAATGTGCTCGAATCAATTGAAAGCCATGCCGTCAATTTCGTGCATCATATACTCTTATACCATCAGCGTTTCATCTCTGAAGGTCAGCCTTGAAAGCCTTGTTAAATATTTTGAGGCAATGATGCTACCCCCCCCCCAAGATGTCTTCACGGCACAACATTGCGAGCAAACCGCCCACTGTGTCTGAAGGAAGGATGCCTCGGCCGCTTCCAAGAACAGTTGGGAAGCGCCCATTAGTCCCTCCGAGGGAGAGCGGTGTCGATGTGTGAGGGCCAGTTGCGCGGAGGGTACGATCGCGTGGAAAGGTCAGAAAAGCCAGACACTCAGCGACCCTGGAGAAGCAAGGCTCTCGTTTCGACGCTCTCTGGCCAGTGCTTCTTTTCTCTCTGTATAGTTGCAAATAAATCCCCGTTCGTTGTTTTTAACTGTATTGTTCTCCCGTACGTCATTAAAAAACGAACAACCTCATACTTTGACGCCGCTTGCCAGGCTTTGTTTGGTGCACAAAATTCTTCACAGTTCACTCAATCAAGCACCTTACATTGTGCATTGCACTCACATATCTCACCATGCTGTGCATACGTTTCAAGTAGAGAGAGAGAGAGAAAAACTTTATTGTTGGAGAGGAAGTCGGGGCACGCCCCTGGGTCTCCGCACGACCCCACTGCACTCAAGTGTTTATGTCCCTAAGGTCCATAACACTTCAGGTAGCTCGGCCTGTTGCTCGCACAACGTTTTCAGGACCTTTTTTTCCCCCCGAGCAATTGTGGACTGCAATGCCCTTCCCCTTGAAGTCGCCACCGTCACGTGCGCAGTTTCATTTCTTGAAGCCTTGACAATGTATTTTCAAAGGGAATGCCTGTACCTCATTTTTTTTCTCAAATATCTGTAACCCCACTGCTCATATGTTACCTCCAGAGGTGGTGTTTGAAGAAAACAATGTGAAGTGAAGATAAAATGTCCGAATATATATTCATGGCAGGTCACCAAGCAGACATGCTAGGATAAATACTAGGATAAATGCCTGAATGTGTCCATTAGCTAGGTGCGCTCTGCATCGTGATAGCGAGCATATACTGGTACAGTCACCACCTCCTGCTGCAGTCTTCTGATTTTCTATAGTTTTCTGCTCCTATTTAGCTTCATGTTTTTGAGAATGAATCTGCAAACCGACATATGCACCCACTGGTACTGCAATGTGCAGCCATGCATCCTTCAAGGTCGGTTTTAACCTTGCAGGCAGGCCCACTGAGATTCAAAATAACACCAGCTATTCTATCGAGCGTACTACTTGCCGTGAGAGACAAGACCCTGCACTACTCTGAACACTCACCCAGTTAACAGATATCATGATTTTACATTTCTTACCCAGCATTTTAGGTGCTGAAAAAACCAACCTTAACATCAGCCAACCTCTTAAGATTGTGTGGAGAGTGTGAAGGTAAACAATGACAGCAACAGTGTGCTCTGCCTTCTTTTCTTAAAGCTGTCAGCAAACTGCATTCACAAAACGTGATGGCTGCAGCACATTTTCTTCAATGCAAATGAGAATATAAGTTGGGCAACTGGCACAGGTAACCCGCATACATAGCTGCTTAAAACTTTCGTCCATTTCGTCAGGGCAAGACCACTTCAGAGAAATCAAAATAATACATAATCAATGTCCTTTTCATGATATTGCAATGCGCGCAACTGAATAGTGAAAGTAATTGTGTCGCCATGCGCTATGTCATGAGTTCTTACTAATAGTTCGTGAAGTGAGCACAAACCGTGTGGTATACTGCATGCAATCATTTCTCATGCAGCAAGCAGTTGAGAGAGTACGCCAACAAGGTGGAAACTGCCCATGATGGATGATTGTTTTGTAGTACCTGTGGGCGCACGCCTCAATTCGCAACTGTTTTGCTCTAAAAAAATATAAAGTGCAAATTATACAGTACTATATGGAGGCTGAGATGACAGCAGCAGGGGGCGAAGACTATGTCAATGTATGATCAGTTTCTCTTTTACCAGGAGGCCGGCCACATGCATTAAACAACTTTCCCTAGACTGTTTGTCTTTTGTTCACCACAAACAAACGGAGATTTCCTGTACGCCGAATAAATGTTGCAAGCCAGCACTATGTTGATCTGGTCTTATAATAAACTGCACATCTCCAACAAAAATTTTAATTTTAACCCGTTTCAAAGCCGACTCGTTGGGAACGTTGTGTTAAAATTAAAATTTCTGGTTGGAGATGTGCAGTTTAATATAAGTCTTCAAAGCCAACCAGACAGACAAATCTGTCAAAATGTTTAGCTTTCAATCATCTGGTCTTCTACTTGACTTTTTGTGCTCTGTTCACTCCAAAGGCGTACAACAAGACAAGCATGTCGGTAGTCACGAACGGCTTCAGGATGAACACGGACGTCATCCGCTTAAGCGTAGCCGTCAGCTTGCGGTTGAGCAGCTGCCCTAGCAAAAAAAACATAGGAAACCATTAGCCTATCGGATTATTCACACCTATGGGTGTGTTGTGTACTGGTCTTACAGGCTTGCTGGAATATTGGTCTTATTGGCCAAATAGTGTATTGGTACATACCAACAGGCCTATAAGACCAGTATGCTGACACACACATAGCTGTCAATACGTGCTCTGACATCACACAGTGCACGGGCCTCTAAAATTTCGCCTCCCTCGAAATTCGTCCGCCACAGCCGGGAACAGAATGTGTTCCAAAAAAGGGGACCACAGGGTAGTAACAAATTTTTAAGGCACCCAAGTACATCATCATCAATATTATCAGTCCAACTATGCCCAGTGCAGGGCAAATTCTTCTCCTATGTCTCTCCAATTAACCATGTCCTTTGACAGCTGCTGCCACCGTATCCTGGCAAACTTCTTAATCTCATCCGCCCTCCTAACTTTCTGCCGCCCCTTGCTACGCCTCCCTTTTCTTGGAATCCACTCAGTTGTCCTTAACGACCAGCGGTTGTCCTCCCTTCGCATTACGTACCCTGCCCAAGCCCATTTCTTCCTCGTGATTCCTATGCGTAAGTCTTGACGGGGATGTGACGGGAGGTCGATCGTCTACAACTAGGACATCATGCTGCTGTTCCGCGGGATTAACCGTCCCCGTGGCGTTTGTGGTTGTGGTGCAGGGCACGAGCAGGCCGTCGCAGTACTGCATCGTGTGGGACGACTTCAGCTTTACGGCGGACGAGCTGCAGAAGCTGTGCTACTACCTCTGGCACACATACGCCCGATGCTCGCGCAGCGTGAGCATCCCGGTGCCGGTTTACTACGCGCTCCTGGCCGCGTACCGGGCCAGGAACCACGTGATGAGCAAGGTGGACGTGTCTAGCTCGAGCAGCGCCTCGTCCGGGGGCAGCGCCGGCTCCGTCTCTCCCAACCCAGTCAGTACGTGGAGGCCGTCAAGGTGCTCGAGTCCCTCCACAACGCCATGTACTTCGTGTGAGGAGGACCACTGCCTGATGAGCAATGCTCAGTTCACTGAGCTGTCATGACGTCATCATGCCATACAAAAGTATGGCATGGTGGGTGTATAACGTACCAAAGTGCTCATGGGCTATGAGGTATTGACGTGGAAGGCTCCGCATTAGACTTGAACACCTGCTGGTTCCTTAGCGTGCACTGCCATCGCATGGCACACGGATGTCTTCCCATAGCCACTGTACCATCACGGCGGGTCAGTTATAGGAACAATGTAAGCTATGTGCACAAGAACCAACGTCTACACATGAAGGCTCATTGACAAAAAAGTGCGCTAGACAGTGCCGTTAAGAAACTTAGTCTCGTTGGCAAACAAAACGCGGGACCTAAGGTGTGAACAGGCTGGTTGCCCACTGTTAATGCCATCAAAGTTCCTCTATAAAATAATTATGCGATGTTTCGCCGAAATTGCGAAAATTCCTGGAAGCAAGTTTGCGTGTCTTTCGAGAGGCGTTGCAATTCCTGCGGCGGCCATTTTCGAACAGTCTACGCTATTTTACCGCGGTAGCAATTACTTTAGCTTCGTCCTTCTCCAAAACGACGGCCACGTAGCTGGATTCCACTTAGTTTTCTCGCGGCGCAATAGCGCAGATGGTTCGAATTGAGCGCCGTATAGAGATTGTAGCGCCTCGCCAGCTGACGTTGCATTTGCACTCACCTTTCTAGGCACATCGTGTGCTGTTGCGGTTTAACGGGAAGTACGTATTCCGCACTTTGCAAGGCATCCCCTCTTGCCCTTGGCTAGGAACTCGCCGTTGGCTGCGGCCAAAAAAATGTACTAGGAATTTCTTATAAGCTAGACAATTGATTATGTGACTTATGCCGCGGCTGAGTTTTTTAGTGGTTATCACCTAGTATAACGACATCCTAAGGTGCTAAAATTCCAGCATTTCCTGCTCTCAGTTAAATCCTGTTGAGAAATTCACTTAAACGATTGCTTGAACAACGTCACATAATGGTCACGACACGAAACTTTATTTGCTTTAATAGTCACATAAGAATACAGTCAACAAATTTTCACGAGGACATAATTTTTCGAGTTTTCATATTTCTTAAAAATTAGGCCAAAATGTCGACTTGAAATTCGCGAGATTGTTTTGAAAGAAGCACATTGTTTCTACCTTCAATTCCTTCCTTCCTAGGAAACACATTGAACGTCTTTGCAGTTCAGCGTTACTCTGATTTTATTTTCGAAATACCTGGCCTAGGTTATGTAGGAATGACTTTCCACTCCTTCAATTCACGGTAAATTTCAGCGTGTCTTGCCACGTGTATGAGCTTCATACGTTTTGCTGTTAGGTCCAGCATTGCGCTCACTAGAGTACGGCCTGCTACGATGCTTGTGTGGGCGCATCATACAAGCATGAAACACAATCGCGGAAGAGGTGAGGGCCTGCCTCTTGCACTTAGCGAAAGCTCGTGAATATAACGCGATAGCGTTAAAGGCCCCGTTTTTCCAGAAAATCTGGTATTTGCCTTGTCGGCGTCATGAGCGAAAAATCACGGGCATGGCTCTTGCAGGTGGTCTAATAATAATATTTGCTTTTTTTGGGGAAAGGAAATGGCGCAGTATCTGTCTCATATATCGTTGGACACCTGAACTGCGCCGTAAGGGAAGGGATAAAGAAGGGAGTTAAAGAAGAAAGGAAGAAAGAGGTGCCGTAGTGGAGGGCTCCGGAATAATTTTGACCACCTGGGGATCTTTAACGTGCACTGACATCGCACAGGGGTGCCTTAGCGTTTTTCCTCCATAAAAACGCAGCCGCCGTGGTCGGGTTCGAACCCGGGAACTCCGGATACAGGTGGTCTCCAGAGAGCAACCTGTTGGAGGCTGGTGGGCCGCCTAGGTGACGTTAACGGTTACGCAATCGCGTCATACCGGTAAGGCGGATCTTGTGTCCCCTCCAATTTTTCTTAGCAATAAAAACATAAAATCCACGAGTATTTAAACTTGAAAAAACTGGCCAGGGCGTAATTTGATCATGTACAGATCAGGAGAATGTCCTTCGATGTAGTTGTGTGCAGCCTTCGCGTGCATGTCTTATGTTATTCGTGTGTTCGCCCTAATATTTTGTTACCTCTCTAGTTCGCGATGCTCCCGGCGCGGGAAGCTGTGTTCTCAGCATGCAAGCTGGCAATTTGAATCAGTGGCATAACTATGTGCTTGCATGTTTTGTTTCAGGTCTTCAGCAGCAGGGTAGTCTGGCCGCACCATTTTTTCTTACTTTTTTGTGTGCAGTGACATTCAGGGGTACTTTATGCATTTTCTTGTTGTTTTTTTATCAATTTTGAAATAACGTCACTTGTGCTTGTGGCATCACTGCGTTGCTTTATTCACTGGCCGACAGTAAATGAAATGACTCCAGTTCCAGGGAGCAATAGGGGCAGGGAGTAACAGTAAATAAATAAGAGAGTAAGTATTCAGTATCTTCTGTAGCCATATGACTGCTCTTGCGTGGATGCTAATAGGTAGATTGCCTAGACAGTTACTGCGGGATTTCTTTCCTCAAAACCATGCCAACCTTACTACACCGTTACTACAAACACCGTTCTCCCCCCCCCCCCCCTTTCCTGCTGTCCTGCTAGCAGTCCTGGTTAGCTCTGATTCCCGAATGTTTCTTCATAAACAGCGGGGTTCTGTGGTTTCATTAGTTCTCTTGTATCCATATGGCTGCGCTTGGGTGGATACTAATGTGAAATTAAACCTTCAAAACCCTACTCCACCTTTCGAAATTGGGCCTACAACTATGTGCAACCTCTGTCAAGACAATAGCTATTCAGCAGTTTGCAAAGGTCTGTTGTAGCAAAATTGCTCACGTTATGTGCTACTCCCGCTTGCTCCAGGTAATTGATCTACGTGCAAAATATATTCGTTTTTGTGTGGGGCTGCAAATATTTCGTCTGCAGCATTTTGATCTTTCCATCCACTGTTCCAGTGAGGCGTTCGGGATTAGAATAATAATAATTTGTTTTTGGGGAAAGGAAATGGCTCAGTATCTGACTCATTGGAAAACATGGCTGCCCTTGACAAAAAATATTGGACTGCATAGACCAGGTCGCCAACATGCAAAAAGTCGTTGCCTCACTTGAACTAAAGCTTGATGACTTGTAAAACCGATCGAGGCGGAGTAACCTTTTAGTATACGGCATTACAGAAGATCCTGATGAAAACAGTGAGTCCTTAGAACAGATTTTTAATGAAGACATTGCTAAAAATATCCTTAAAATTCAACCTGTCGCCATTGAACGCATACATAGGTTGGGAAAGCCTTCAGCTGAAAAAACCAGGCCTGTAATACTAAAACTTCTTGACTATCGCGAAAAGACTCTTGTGCTAAAAAACTGTAGTAAACTTAAAGGTAGTGAATATGCGATCAGTGAAGATTTTTCAGCCCGAGTACGCGACGTAAGGAAAAAGTTGTGGATTAGTGCGAAAGCATTGAAAGATTCCGGGGCAAAGGTTGCACTAGTGTTCGACAAAATACGCATAAACGGTGAAATGTTCCAATGGGATGAATAAAACAACTGCCGAGTACCCGCAGACACAGACAAACGCGACAACTAACTCGTGTCCCGAGACAAATGCGAGTACAAGCCAAAAAAACGAACATGGCAAAGTACCAAACCTACGCCCCCGTCATCCCACAAAACGAAACAGATAGCTTTTGCAAATGTAAATGCGCGAAGTATACTTAATAAACTTGAGTCACTAGAATCTCTTCTTATCGGCCTCGAACCTGACTTCATAGCGATTACAGAAACTTGGCTCACTGGCGATATCAGTGACAAAGAAATTGCCCCACCAAACTATGCTATCGTGCGCAAAAACAGGATAACACGTGGAGGAGGAGTGGCTATACTAATAACCAAAAAAATCCCTTCGAAATCTTACCAGAAGTGGAGGGTGCCGAGGCACTCTTTTGTAAGTTGTTATTTGGAACGAACACTGTCACTGTAGGTTGTGTTTACCACAGTCCTTCGGCAGATCAGCCTGCATTGGTCTCGCTGTATGAATATATGCAACAATATGTTCAAAAATCCAGACTGATCCTTCTTGGGGACTTCAACCTACCAGATATAGATTGGCAAAGCATGGAAGTGGTAATATGGTGTCACAAATGGCAAATGGAATTGAACATTAAAAAAACAGCCTTCTTATGTGTAACCCGTAAAAAACAAAGGTCCGAATATGTGTACAGCATCAATAACATACCGCTCACCCGAGTTCACGAACACAAATACCTTGGATTAATCATTTCACATGATCTAAGATGGGAATCACATATTAACAGTATAGTATCATCTGCTTTAAAACGATTGTTCTTCCTTAGAAGACGGCTTCGAGAAGCGCCACCGGAGACCAAACTGTTAGCATATAACACATTTATACGATCAGTTCTCGAATATGGAAACACGATTTGGTTTCCCTACACACAACAGCTCATTAACAAACTAGAAGGAGTACAGAGAAAGGCAATTAGATTTATCTTTAACAAATACAGGAGCAGTGATTCACCATCCCAACTACTAAACCAAGCATGTATTCTTACTTTCCAGAAACGCGCCAGACTAGCACGACTAAAATTATTGTTCCAATTAGTTCATAACTCGTTAAACATAGATACTTCGTTATATATATCTGTAGATGAATCGAGGCCATCCCGGCATAAGCACCCATTAACCCTTAGAGAGTACGCATTCCGAACCGACTGTTTCAGATATTCATTTTTTCCGCTTGCCATAAAAGATTGGAATAGTTTGAACCCCTCTATCACTACTAATACATCTTTGCATAAATTTGTAACTCTGGTAGAAGAACAGTTGCGCGATAATTAAAATAGATAAATAAATAATAATTATACAAGTACAACAGACCGCTCGTATCACTGCATATAACAGCATCTGTATGAACATACTACTTACAATGTATAAAATCGCACCCTTTTCTGTGAAATATACTCTTTCGTTATGTGTCTTATTTTCTGCTATCTGTGTTTTTTTCCCATACTCATGTAATTACTTGCAAACAACAGTGTTCTTAATATATACCATTCCATTTGTATTCGCTTTGTACCTTCTTACTATGTGCCCATCCTGTAAAAATCCCAATGGGATTGACAGTATCTGAAATAAATAAAAAAATAAATAAATAAATATATCGTTGGACACCTGAACCGCGCCGTAAGGGAAGGGATAAAGGAGGGAGTGAAAGAAGAAAGGAAGAAAGAGGTGCCGTAGTGGAGCGCTCCGCAATAATTTCGACCACCTGGGGATTTTTAACCTACAGTGACATCGCACAGCACACGGGCGCCTTAGCGTTTTGCTTCCATAAAAACGCAGCCGCCGCGATCGGGTTCGCACCCGGGAAGCTGGATCAGTAGCCTAGCGCCCTAACCACTGAGCCACAGCGGCGGGTTTCGGGATTGCAGTGATTACTGAGTCGTGATGAGTCAGGACTGCCGAGCCCTTTGTTTTGGGGAAAAATCCCCGCACCAGGAGCCAAGCTGAAACCAGATGACCAGCACTGGCTGATGGAATGGTCACACGCCGCCTCAGGGACCCTGTGCTAAGGCTCTACCTTCACAACCCTCTTTGATCAAAAGAGGAATAAGTTTTTCACTCATTCAGGTCTAAGGCACACTTTTCAACTTATTCCTATATTAAACCATGCCGTGGTTACCAAAACAAGATGTTTAAAAAAATGAATACTTCGCTTCATACTCTGTTTAACCGGAAGCAAAGCAAAGCTTCAGGACTTCATACTTTTTGCAAAGGCTTTTCACGTTAGCTGCGTATTCCGGTTGCAGGGACATGGCTGTATTGATATGTAACGTTCTTACTGCTAACATCCACTACTAAGCATTTCGGGTTACAAGGATGCCCAAGACTGCCGCAGGAAGTTAACGTCATCATCATCCGTCCCCTAATTTGGCCGTAGCCAAATTAGACCTACGTGGCCAGTACTGCCAGGTGCTTTGCAGTGGTTAGACCATCGCGAGGCTCGTCCTCGAGCAGCATAAGGTTGACAAAATTCACGGCACACTTATTACAAGCTGCGTAGGCTGCCTACTGTTGACAAGGTCGTTTTCCATGGAACTTGGCCGTCGAAAAAGGAGAGGATGCGATGTACCACATTTTCCACCTTAACTGAACGCAAGAACACATATGCTTACTTCAAGAACACAACATTCAGGCATTGAATAGGTTTCCTTCACACGCACGCTATGGCACAGCATACTAATTAAAATTCCAAACAAAAACAATGAACAAAGTGACGGTGCTGCCTGTCCAGAGGCATGACAGCAATCGTCGCGATTAGTCTTGTACCCCGCAAACACAAATGTCCTGCTGGCACGAAGTGTTAAGGGGGCCGGCATCCAACTTCGCACCCCTGGCTTCCAGCAAAAACCACTTTGTCTCAAACAGTCGTTAAGTGTTTGCTCGGACACTTCATGCTGCGGCTGCATCGTCAACTTCCATCACCGGCAGTCTCGAGCGGGAGACGAATACGATGCCATGTGCACAGAAGACTTCCGATCGAATTCTTGTGCTTTGTGATAGTATAATTCTCAGGTGGCCACGTGTAGTGCGTTTCCGCGTTTTCTTGGCGTCCGTCAAAGTCTGGTCGTACGGTAGCATAGATAGATGAGGAGCCGAGAAAACTCGGTAACGGTTCATGGGTCTACCAAGGGTGACAGCAGGAAATCATGGTGGTGGCGGAGTAGCTGGGGCAGGAGAGGCATCCGGGAACGTCGCGACCGAGCGCAGGCTTAGTCGACGTCACTGGTGACATCAATGTTTGCTGTTATTGAAGGCTGGCTCGGAGGTCTTGGGGAGCGGTAAATAAGTCCAAGAACCGCAGGTATTCAAGAAGGACATGGAGTGGCAGGTAGGCAGAGTGAGGACGATCGACGTCCTTTCGGTTGGCGATGCAATCGGTCCGGAGCTCAAAGGAAGCGATACCCAGGGGTCGTCTGTGTTCGTGGAGAGACTGACGATCACCGCGAACGACAGCCGCTGCGAGAGGATTATGCCGCGTCCGCCATCACTTGTCGCTAGTCTTCCTGCGAAAAATAAAAGAGTAAATAAAAGAAACTATAGTGTAAGAGGAGAAAGGGTTGCAGATGTACTCAAGGTCTAATTATCAGCTGAGGACTCAAGTGACGAAACGTTTTGTCACATAAGCGCTGACTGGAATAGTGGGTGGGCTCTGCCGCAAAGCACCCTCGACACCTGTTCATGTTCGGTTTAGTTAGGGTATACATTTTAGGATTCGGCCTCCTGGTCTACTGACGCTTGACTAGGGCTTAGAAGCTTGCTAACTGTTGAGGCGGAGAGTCTCCTGGCCATGTCGCAGTATGTAATCTGAGTTCCGATGTAGCCGGCTTCTATCCGACGATATGTTTAAGTCGCCGCTCTGCAGTATAGCATACCTGCTTTTATGCAGGAACGGGCGGCTAGCGGAGCGGTTCTCCATCGGTGGGCAGCCGGGGGCTCCGGCTCGGCAGGTTATTGGGTCCTGTGTGGGGACGACGAGATGTGCGACCTGCGAGTATACGGCCAGCCGTCGTCTCCTCCGGGGCGCCTGGAGGTCAACTAGAGGGCCGTGCGCCCCACTGGCATCGATCGAATATTCTTCTGCCTCTCCTTTCTTCTTCTTCACCTTTTCTTTCCCCCGCCCCCTTCTGCCTCTTCTTGCTCATCTATCGCTCGCGCAGCCAAGTGCTGCCTGATCATGGAAATGTGCCCACATATCGTTTGTCCAAGCCTCTATCGCAACCCCAAGCCTGCCAAGTTCTGATTAGAATGTCAAGCGGCCGTTTCCGTACCCTTATGGTACTGAACCTTCCGGCACTTGCTTTGGCTTGTCATAAACAAAACACGATATACTTGCGTGTTATGAAGTATCCTGTGCTCCTAGGCCGAGTAGTAGTTGTGGGGACTTGCCCTGCAGCCCCGGTGTTTGCTTTCCCGCGAGGCACCGCGCAGCGGCACTCTCACCTCGAGGATGAACGCATTACCCTTGCCAGTTACATTAACTGGGAAGAGAGGGCGTCAGCATCGCTGCGCGGGAGAGGGGGCATGGGGTTTCGGCTGGGATCGTCGGCGCGAGCGGACGTGTCGCTCGCGGCTCCGCTCTTCGCCGCCGGGGCGAGGAAGCAGCGGGGAGACAGGCTCCCGTACTCGTCCCGTCCGGCCTTCGTAGTATATATTCCTTGCCCTAGCGCGGGCGAACATTCGCTCGGAACCTTGCTGGTGAGTCGGACGACCTTGATTCATTAGCGTACCTTGTTGCTAGCTGGCGTTATTGTTTCTGTAGCAATAAATGCCTGCTTTTGTCAGCCAATGTGTCGTTCCTTTGTTCCCTCAGAGCAAGGCCCGCCGTGGTCGGCGAGCGCTCGGTAACGTACGCGATCACGGGGTGGGGTCCGGGCGGCTTTGAACCGTGTCAGCCGCGATTAAGCGGGGAGAAACTATCTCTCCAAGTCAAACCCCACATCTGGCGCCCAACGTGGGGCCCGCTCTTGGTAAATTGGATGACTGTCGGTTCGGTTCGAGGAACGCTCTTTGTCCTGACTTGACAAGTGCTAGGCCTAGAGTGAATTTTGATCGCTAGGACCGGCGGCATGCTTTCTTGAGAGCGAGGTGTATTGCGCTGCAGCATGTTTGAACTTTTCGACATGCTCAGCACATTTTTAATTAAGATTTCCTTGGAGTTTCTTCATGAGAATCACTTGGTCCGCATCAAGGGAGCGCGAGGCCTAGCGCCCGCGGAGTCGCCGAGCCCGAAGCGAGTGAGTATGGAAGCCGCGTGGGTGGTCCGAGTTTCTGTACATATTTTCTCTACTGTCTCTTTTTCGACTCTGGGAGTCCCGGCTCCGGGAGCCGGGTGGCCTGGGGCCACGGGTGCCGCTACGAGCTCGCTGGTATTGCAGCTCGGCACCGGGCGCTCCGACACCTCCGATACGGTGGGCGCCGACCGCTCATAAGCTGCTTTGTGCAGTGAGCGGGTAGGACCACCCCACAAAGCTGATGTCTCCTCGCGGCTGCGCGCACTTAACCCGTTTCGGGTCTTTGTTGTGTTTACGGTCGTCGTCGGAGTGGTAGTTAGCCCTGAGGCTTTTCGGAGCTGCCTGCACCACGTCAGAAGAGACACGACCACTGGACCGTGGTGTTGAGATGGGTCGCAATTTGCTGCCCACCCGTTTTTTTTTGTAACCTCGCACGAACTGAGCAGTCTCGTTCAACTCAAGAAAGGGCTTTGTTCACTCGAACTTTGCGTTTGCAGAGCCGCCGAGACCTTTTGCTAGCGAGTTAGGCATTGTGCCACGAGGCCCTTGCGGATGCCGTTTCCCCTCCAGTGACCTATGTTAAAGGCACGCCGAGAGCGTTTCGGCAATTTTGCAGGTCCGGTGGAGCCACCCAGGCTTGCTGTCCGGTGCACATCGTCTCGCCGCCACTTGCTGTGACGGTGCGGCCTGTATCCTGTTCGCCGCATCCATCCGGGACAGCTGTGGTGAGACCAGTCAGCAGTCACCTCCGGCTGCTGCCCTGGCGACTACTGCAGAACCCTGGCCTGCAGTTTTCCCTTCGGCCTTCTATTCGCGGGCCTGCAGAGACCTTCACGCCGCCTTCAGAACACTGCGGAAGCCTGCGTGGACGCGGTCGGCGTGACTTCCGCTGCAAGACGAGCCTCAAGGACATGAAGACCATAAGACTCCTCCATAGCATGTATTTTCAGGCGCGTGGGTCTATTTAAGGTTGGGTGGATGTGGGGATCTGCCCTGCAGCCCCCTGTGTTTGCTTTCCCGCGAGGCACCGCGCAGCGGCAGTCTCACCTCGAGGATGAACGCATTCCCTTGTCAGTTACATTAGCTGGCAAGAGAGGGTGCCAGCATCGCAGCGCGGGAGAGGGGGCATGGGGCTTCGGCTGGGATCGTCGGCGCGAGCGGACGTGTCGCTCGCGGCTCCGCTCTTCGCCGGCGGGGCGAGGAAGCAACGGGCAGACAGGCTCCCGTACTCGTCCCGTCCGGCCTTCGGAGTATATATCCCTTGCCCTAACGCGGGCGAACATTCGCTCGGAACCTTGCTGGGGAGTCGGACGACCTCGATTCATTAGCGTACCTTGTTGCAAGCTGGTGTTATTGTTTCTGTAGCAATAAATGCCTGCTTGTGTCAGCCAATGTGTCGTTCCTTTGTTCCCTCCGAGCAAGGCCCGCCGTGGTCGGCGAGCGCCCGGTAACGTACGCGATCACGGGGTGGGGTCCGGGCGGCTTTGAACCGTGTCAGCCGCGATTGAGTAGGGAGAACGTACTTATCTCCTCAAGTCAACCCCGCATAGTCAAAGAGTGAGCGGTTGTGAGATGAGAGGTTGGGCACTGTGCTGGACGTTTCGTACATACGCGCTCTAAGTGCACCTCATAGACGTAGTTTCTCAAGTTGCGAACAAAATTGCTCTCAGTCGCATTTAATGTTGCCAGCCTGCTCCAAAAGTGCTCCGAAATACTCTACAAATTGCTCCAAACCTGCTCGGTATAGGTAGGGTCCGGTCACATTATAGGCCGATGCGACGGCGACCGACGGTCGGTGGGCTGGTCGGTACGGAAATACCGTCGCTGACGCACTGGTCTGTCACGCTAGACCGACCACGACGCCAGCATGATCGCGTATCGTAGTAATGTTAGAGTCAGCTTAGTGGGAAAAAGAAGAGTGCGATAGGGGACTAGTTGGTATCACATTCTATAAAGTTAAGAATTTTAAAACTCATTGTACCTCATGCTAGCCACGGCGACATACGCGATGTGCGTGCACCAGTGAAGATGTGCTTTCAATAGGTGCCTGCGCATAGAACAGATCGGCGAGGAAATCGACACGGGCAGAAAACGCCGCACGACGGTGCCGCTCGTTGCTCGCCGCCGTCGCCTGTGCGGCCGAGCGAAAGCTACGCCCGGTGAGGCGACGGCCGGAAAGGCTACGCTTGTGTACCTTATTCGTATCGAAAAAAGCGAAACGAGCGGCTACATATCATTTATCATATCTTCACACTTTTTTACTAGCCAGCGAGGAACATTAAAGCCGATAACCGGGGTATGCGTGAAAATAGGCTGTCAAGGCCCCTTTAAGAGGGTTCACCAGTGCCCTGCAGTGTCCTTAGGAAACACATGGGAACTTTCAGAAGCTGTAGCTTGTCTAAAAACGGCTCGATTTTCATGAGGTCCGTGGCAGCGTTTTCTTTTTCGTTAATGGAGGAAATGTTGGAGACAGATATTATGTTTTAAGTTTCATGTTTTTACAAATCAGAGGTAAATATCCAGAAAAATTGCACTTTTAGATATGTCGGTCTTTCATGTAATCTCGTCAAAAAACTAAGCCAATTATCAGAATTTATTCCGCAACATTTCCTCCCTTTTTCTTTCTTGATTGTCAAGTCGCAATTTTCATTCATATCGAGCGTAGTATTTGCGATTTACAGGCTCTGAAAGATGTGTATGCTAGCCGAACTTTTTGCTGGGCTAGTTGGTCCATACTGACAATAGTGAAAACAGCGCTAAAGAGGAAGCCGGAAGGCGAAACGAGGAAGTGACAGGAAAGAGCGCTGACTGACAACTGAATTTATTGAGCGAAACTCGCGCAATATATAGGAAGGCAGTGGCAAAGATAGTCAGATACAGTCAACGTCACATGATGCAAAGAGCCAAAAAGCGATAAAAAACAAACAAGGTGATAAAGCCAACAGTGAACTGAAGCTCAAAAGGGGTGGTAACAAAAAGGAAACTACACTCAATGACTATACACAGTTAATGTCACATGGTGTAAAGAGCCATAATAGCGATAAAACCACAACAGGATGAAAAGGCTTAAAGTCCGCAGAAACTCAAAGGGATGGTAACAAAAACTACATGTTGACTTAAACAGTTAATGTCACAAGGTGTAAAGAGCCATAAAAACCAATAAAACATCCATAGCAGATAATAAGGGTAAAACCGATAAAAACTGAAGAAATGGAATTGTGGAAAGAATAAAAATTGACAATGTAGCAACGTAAGGGTAAAAAAATTCACAGACCTTCACAAAAAAACGATGCAACAGTGACACTCAGCGATTGACACACGCGTAGTTCACAATAAAAATATTTTTTAGCAATGTTGTTCCAAAAAGGCAAGTTCACTTCCGTACAAGGATTTAGACGCGTCACTGACACATTCCAAGCCCTTTCTTTTTATAAAGAAAGCTTCCTTCAATTCCCGGGCTACACTGTCTCTACTCCTATCAAGAACTACAGTTTCGCGTAAACGAGGCATGCATTTACACTCCTTGCAATGAACCGCTAGATTAGAGCCAGTGCCTTTTTCAAGTGAGCGCTCATGTTCCCTTAAACGTTCGTTCAAGCACCTTCCAGTCTGTCTATCTTGAATAAACAGCGCGAACAAAGACGAGCACAAAAGACAAGGCGAACGACACGGCGCTGACTAACAACTGAGGGTTTATTGCTGATCACACAAGTATAAATACATAGATGTCGGCAATGAGGGAAAGGTTTACAAAGTGCAAAAAAAAAACCAAAAACAAAACATAAATGTGACAACAGCAACATAAGCACGCTAGAAATCAGCAGAGATTATCAACCCCCAGGAGTGACAGCTCTTTTTGCAGAAGTGTTAGCGAAGGGGTACTTATACATGCATTTCCCTGCTTGAATATGTTGTAAGCCTCGATAATTTCCCTCGCAGTTTTTTCCCGATTTTTGGCAATGACCTTGGTTTCATGATATAGCGGTACGCACTGTTTTTTCTCTTTCTTTGCCCATTCACAATCCCGGCAATGAATGCCGAGATGACCTGAAACTACTTTTGACACCTTATAGCTGTGTTCGGTCAGCCTTTTATTTATGCAACGTCCCGTCTGTCCAACGTACTGCCCTCCACAGGGCAGAGGGATGTTATAAACAACCCCCTTATCACAAGGGACGAAGCGTGACTGGTGCTTAGTTGTGCACTTCGCCACTTTTCCTTTGAACTCATTAACAGATCGGCACAAACCGGCCAGACGATCAGGCGCGGAAAACACAACATCGACACCTGCTTTTTTCCCCACTTTTTTCAGGGAGTGTGAAATTCCATGTAGATATGGAATCACAGCGACACGTTTGCGGTTGTTGTCCGATCCCTGGTCGTCTCGTGTAGCTGGTTCTGACTTGCTCTTCTTTAGGGCCGACTCAGCTACTGACGTGACAAGTTCTAGAGGGTACCCTGCCGAAAGCAATCTTTTTACCTGGTGTGAAACGCTGGAATGCAGTCTGTGGTGGCAGGATTTTGTTAATGAGCTGTTCAAACAGGATCCTATGATACCCCTCTTAATGAGCTTGGAATGGCAAGAACCATAGGGAAGAAGGGGCTTGTTACCTCGGAGTTCGAAAGCCCAGCAAACGTGGCTAGGAGTGAAGTACAGGCCAAGGTCTAGAAACTTGATGTGGTTGTGAACAGGAGTTTCATAAGGGATCTCAAGGGGGAAGAGAGTGTCAGAAAAAATGGACAGACTACGAAACACCTCAGTTTCAAACTCCAGTCCAGAGCACTTGACAACAACAAGGTAGTCGTCGACAAATCTAAATGTTTTTACGACCTTAGTTTTCCCAAGGAGTTCGTTAAGAGCGCGATCGCATCTGGCGAGATAAATGTCACTGAGTATGGGAGCGATACAGGAGCCTATGCATATGCCGTTTTTTTGAATGAAGATGGAAGAGTTCTACTCAGTGAAAGTTGATTGCAGGTACAAGGAAAGCAGATGCAGAAATCCTGCTACAGAGATACCGGACGCGTTTTGAAAGGCAACCACGCCATGTCGGTCAATGCATTCACTGACACTAGTTAACCGTTCGTCATGGGGAATCGAATAGTACAAGTCTTTCACGTCAATAGAAAAAGCTAAAAGTTCATCAGCATTGTGCGTCGTCAGGAAGTCAGTTACTTGGTTCGAATTTTTTACCTGGAAAGGATCGTCAACAGAGATTACGGCGAGTTGCCGCTTAATGAATTCAGCGAGGCACTTCTGCCAAGTACCCCTCTCTGAGACTATCACAATGAGCGGGCATTCAGGCTTGTGCGTTTTGGCGGAAAAGAACATATTAAGACTTAGTTTATCGCTATTCGCAATGTCCTGAGCAAGCTTAGTGAGGTTGTAATCGTTGCAAAGTTTTTTTGCACGGCCCCTTGCCTTCTGTAAAGATGCCGTACTGCATTCCCTGAACACGGCACACACAGCTTCGCCTGCTTTTGACAGGAAAAGTTCGTTGGGCAATACAACAAACCCCCCTTCCTTATCCGACTGTAACAGAGTTAGAGACTTGCCCCTCAGAAAATCGACAGTCTCTCTTACGGGCAAGCGCCTGGGATCCTTCCTTGGTCTTGACAGGACGTCCACGCCATCCAGAGTGCATCTGTCCCGATCAGCTGGGAAGGCTCTGGAGGAAACCGCTCGGACCGACATGGCATGGTTGCCTTTCAAAACGCGTCCGGTATCTCTGTAGCAGAATTTCTGCATCTGCTTTCCTTGTACCTGCAATCAACTTTCACTGAGTGGAACTCTTCCATCTTCATTCAAAAAAACGGCATATGCATAGGCTCCTGTACCGCTCCCATACTCAGTGATATTTATCTCGCCAGATGCGACCGCGCTCTTAACGAACTCCTTGGGAAAACTAAGGTCGTAAAAACATTTAGATTTGTCGACGACTACCTTGTTATTGTCAAGTGCTCTGGACTGGAGTTTGAAACGGAGGTGTTTCGTAGTCTGTCCATTTTTTGTGACACTCTCTTCCCCCTTGAGATCACTTATGAAACTCCTGTTCACAACCACATCAAGTTTCTAGACCTTGGCCTGTACTTCACTCCTAGCCACGTTTGCTCGGCTTTCGAACCCCGAGGTAACAAGCCCCTTCTTCCCTATGGTTCTTGCCATTCCAAGCTCATTAAGAGGGGTATCATAGGATCCTGTTTGAACAGCTCATTAACAAAATCCTGCCACCACAGACTGCATTCCAGCGTTTCACACCAGGTAAAAAGATTGCTTTCGGCAGGGTACCCACTAGAACTTGTCACGTCAGTAGCTGAGTCGGCCCTAAAGAAGAGCAAGTCAGAACCAGCTACACGAGACGACCAGGGATCGGACAACAACCGCAAACGTGTCGCTGTGATTCCATATCTACATGGAATTTCACACTCCCTGAAAAAAGTGGGGGGAAAAGCAGGTGTCGATGTTGTGTTTTCCGCGCCTGATCGTCTGGCCGGTTTGTGCCGATCTGTTAATGAGTTCAAAGGAAAAGTGGCGAAGTTCACAATTAAGCACCAGTCACGCTTCGTCCCTTGTGATAAGGGGGTTGTTTATAACATCCCTCTGCCCTGTGGAGGGCAGTACGTTGGACAGACGGGACGTTGCATAAATAAAAGGCTGACCGAACACAGCTATAAGGTGTCAAAAGTAGTTTCAGGTCATCTCGGCATTCATTGCCGGGATTGTGAATGGGCAAAGAAAGAGAAAAAACAGTGCGTACCGCTATATCATGAAACCAAGGTCATTGCCAAAAATCGGGAAAAAACTGCGAGAGAAATTATCGAGGCTTACAACATATTCAAGCAGGGAAATGCATGTATAAGTACCCCTTCGCTAACACTTCTGCAAAAAGAGCTGTCACTCCTGGGGGTTGATAATCTCTGCTGATTTCTAGCGTGCTTATGTTGCTGTTGTCACATTTATGTTTTGTTCTTGGTTTTTTTTTGCTTGTAAACCTTTCCCTCATTATCGACATCTATCTATTTATACTTGTGTGATCAGCAATAAACCCTCAGTTGTTAGTCAGCGCCGTGTCGTTCGCCTTCTTGTCTTTTGTGCTCGTCTTTGTTCGCGCTGTTTATTCAAGATGCTTAACCAACTAGCCCGCCAAAACGTGTTAACGCAGTCTGTCCAATATAAACTTTGTCGCATGTAAGCGGTATCTGGTAAATCACCCCTACCCTACACCTGACGAACATGTTGGCATGTTTTACGCCACAGGTTTGCTGTCTCGGCTTTTCGTTATTTATCCTGTGACACAACGTAGCTAGCTTGCAAGGGGCAGAAAAGACTACGGGAATCTCATATTTATTCGCAACCTTTTTCAAATTATGTGCTACCCGGTGGGAATACGGGATAACGGCTGGCCTCACCCTCCTATTGCTTTCCTGAGTAACTTTCTTCTCCTTGCCTCAGGAAAGCAATAAAGTAAATGAGGTAAAGTAAATGAGGGGCCCGTTTGACAAACCTATGAAGGTAGCCAACAGCCACCGAAACCAAGGTGCAAAGGGGAATGTTTAATTTTTTTCTGTGTTGTGCTTAACAGTAGGATAACCATACTTAATTAATCTATCGCTTATAAAAACTACTTGAAAGCAGCGGAAACACAACCATGGCGCCGGTGGGATCCGAACCCACGACCTCTACCAACTGAGCTACGGCGACGGCTGTCCAATCTGCTGCTTTCGTGGGTATTTATGTTTGTTGGGTGTAAGATAACCCTAACCTTGTCAGTGCTGCTTTGAAACACGGGTCATATCACGTAAAAGATACACGCTGTTCTCACGCTGACGGTATGACTTTCGACAACGGCCTGCCTCAGTGCACAGAACGCATGTAAGCTGCGGCCATCTGCTTGCCGAGGGCACAGGTCGCAATGTAATCAGCACTCAAAACGCCAAGCAAAAATGGTTTACTCGCGATAGCACATCTGATATTGCTCTGCAATCATGTACAAGCGCAAGCGCTCGTGTTGTTCAGTCCTTCTTTGTTCCTGTTTTTTGCGCTTGCACATGATTGCAATGCACCAACTCGCCCAAAGGTCTGTGCTCTTGATATTGCTCGTCTGGCGAAGGCAACAAGCGGTCGATCATCGCTGTCAAGTGTCTCGAAGCGTCTTCAAACGAAGTGACAAACTTTCTGCACCACAGAGCCGAGGCGTACGCCCCAAGCCGAACGTCGTGCTTGAGGACGCAACAAGGAATTTCGCTCAGCAATATTCATCGTAACTACTCGCAGTGCATTTGAGGGCAACTATTTGAGAAGGCGGCTGGAAGGGCTGGCCGTTGAAAATATATAGCTCGGGGAGGGGCTTGAAGAACAGGCGTTTCAATCCGCCTATCGCAACTGCTTATGTATGTAGTTGATGCGCCAACATCATTGTTGGTACTGCTTTTTTGTGTGGTTTCGGTATGTCGGTTATGTTGGCAATCCAGTCAAAGCAAGCCCCGCAGGGGGATGTTGTACGGTTCCTGGATGCTTTCAGGGTGGGGACACCCGCTGTTTTCGGCGCCATCTTGGTTCTTTCCAATGCGGAGGCACTGGGCGTGTGACGGCTATTGGGCCGAAAGAAAGGGGGCGAGGGCATGTAATGCCCATACCACCGTGGTTAAATGCAAATTTTCTGCTCTACCATCCGGCTAGCAGTTTTCTTGCATAAACTGTTCGTTGCCTAAGAGGTTATGCGACACTTGTCGCGTGTCCGCAACCTGAAGGTGGCAAGATTTGCTTGCGAGGTTATCTCTTTTTATTCACTCATTTCACGCATACATGTCCCACAAATATTACTGGAATTGTGCACTTGGATGAAATTTTGAGTTTGCAGCAGTTTAATATTTTTTATTATGAGTTTCCGGTTATATTAATGAAGCTAAGAGAAAAATAAAGCGACGTCGTGTGAGTATACGCTGACGGCAGTTCGAGTGCATTCTTAAGAGGAAAAGTGTACGAAGAACAGATCAAGTAAAATTTTTTTTTACAAAATTAAGCACTCATTTCACTTTATAAGCGAGGTTATCTGGCTAAAATGCGGTTGCCTTACTGCAGGCCCGTAGTCCTGCTAATAACACTCAGCCGGCTTTTCAGGAGTGTTAAGCCATCGCAGGCAGATAGGGAGTTGTGTGGACATAAGGCGCTTAATGGGGAACTTACCATCAGGCGTGCATTTAGCAAAGGCTTTCAAAATTATTTTGTGTTCCTTGTGGATAGTCTGCACGATCCACGCTCCGCAGAGTACCTCAATTCCATAAATTGTGCTAGTGCTTTTCTACATCCAACTAGCGCAGAAAAGAAATTTATCCCACGTTCTCCGCTCTGCGAAACAGTAAAAGCTGCGATATTGTAGCGTAGGCTACACTGGCCGAGGTTCAGCAGTTTTGTATGGCTCCTGGACAGTCGTGCTGCGCATGCGCGAAGAGCAGTGACGTCACACGGCCCACAGCTGGCGCGCAGGAAAGGGGGAGGCTGCACCCCCCCCCCCCCCCCTGAAAATTTGGACAATAATTTTTTCGCTCGAGCTAAAAAGTTGAACAGCATACTCAGACTCCTCATATCCGTAGAAGCGCCATTCAGGATTGCGAGCAAACTTTGCACTCTGCACACTATGACGTGCTGGTGATGGCACGGTAGCGAAAGAATGACAGGCTGAAGATAGCGAACAATTCTGATAGGAACGCTCGAGGTTTTCTGTCTTGAGCTTCGAGATCTACGCAGTATATTACCGCGAGAACTTCCGCTTTCTCATTAATTGCCGGCTACATTTAGAAAAGAGTCTAGACCACCACACTTAGTAAGACCTTCCCGTGGCGTCACATTTGCTTGTGAACACTCCTTGCCGAAATGACGAAATTTCGACCACCCCGCCACCCAAATGAAGCCTATATAAATCCACCCCTCAAAAAGCTTGCACGCTTGTAGTGCACTGAAAGCCGACGCCAGTAGTGTCATTATGCGATCCATTTCAACGAATTAAGGTGGGACCACATAATTATTATTTTTTATCCCAGATAAATGCAACCGCAAATAAATTTTGTGTATGGCTACTTATCAAAATAGGATACTCAATTGAACAAGCTTTTTTATTAATGGAAGAGTGTAATTCGTTGGAGTCTATGCTTTGCTTCATTTTCTGGTTATGAAAAAGATTCTCAAGCGCTTCTGACGAATTTATACAGTGTAAACATCCAGAGAGCCACACTGCCAAGAAAACGGCTGCAGTGCTTCTGCGGTATGATTTGCCGGAGAAAACGGAAGGAGGCAACGTTTTTGCTCATACAAAAAAAAAGTTGGGCTGAGGCTTAGCTAAAGTGTTAAGCCTGGATATCTCGAAGCGAAAAGCTTCGTGGCGATGCTCGTGGTTTAGCTTAAGGTTTCATACATAGGGTTACAATTTGGGTATACCTTTCTAGCTTTTCCAAAACGTGTTGTCTTAGGTATACAAAGCTTGTACAATCGTTATACAAGGGTATTAAAATCTCCAACTCCCACGCTACCACTTCTGAGTCGTCTTCTCCACCTTCCATGGCGAAAGGTCAGACGACGGAGTCAGCGCGCGGTGGCTACGACGGCTTAGGCAGCAGCGACCACCGGCGCTCCGCGTGACGTCACTCGGTTTCGCGCATACAGAGCTGTGGCAAATCTGTAGTGTGGCTCACGCGAAGCCCGGTGTTGGCAAGCCTAGTGAAGCTTTTCGCTTCAAAAGTGTTCGAGACAAACACCAAAAATGGAGGCCCGCACGCTTTTTCCGTAATGTAATGAACACAGGTATAAAGGAACGCCGCGGCTAGGCTTCGGAGGGAACGAGTAAAAGCATATGAAACGGCAAAAGAGGGGGAAATGACGGCCATAAAACATAGCCGGTACTCTTCGAGAACGGGCGCTGGCAAACGGCATGACGCTCTTAATGACCAGCGAGTCAGCGACTTAACAGGGAGCCGAGGGGACCAACAACGAGCTGATCCTGCTTTCCAAGCGGCCGCCACACTGCATCCTCAAACCCAGCGCCCGTCCAATAACAGAAAGCAAAGTAAAACCAAATACACGGCGCAGTATGTTCATACACCACGACCAAATACAAGATCCCTCTTTCCTGAGAAGGCATCCGAGCCATCTCCTGTCGGGAGCCTTCTCTTTTGCTCCCCCCCCCTCCCTCCCCCTTCCGCACATCGCCGCCGTCATCCTCGGATTGAGTGCTACTGCGACGCGCCTACTCACTCGAGCCCTGAGTGATGGCTGCATCAATAGCGAAAACGTAAGGGAAAGCGCCGCACGCCAGGGGCGGCGGTGCGCTCAACCAAAAGGGTAAAAGCAGCCCCGCTTCCACGCTTTGGGTCACACCAGCGAAGTGCCGCGTCCGGGCACGCGTCGTTCCGCCATTTTCAAACGACGCCATCGTTAGCTCTGCTGTAGGGGCGACCTGTTGCAGATAAGCATGGGCACCGGCGAGCATGTGTTTCGAGCCGTCCTGAGATGGGTGTCTGTTTCTTTGATCTATAGAGAGATAGCGACACGGAGGCAGAAAGTGCACAGGGAATCTTGTTTTCGCCTTCGTCGCTCGCTATAATTAGGATTCATTCGTACGCCAGCCACCGAACCGGCAACCATTGTGAATGTGCATTTTGCTGAGTGCCCCTCCGGCGTGAGAGGCCTCACCACAGCGGAGGCAGCGAGCTTTTAGATTTTTTAAAAGTTCTTATACCGCATAAAGCCGCATACTCTGCATTATATCGAAAGCCAGAATCTGTGTAAATGCCAATAAAAAAATTGTGAAATGTTTTCTAACAAATTTAATTTTTTATTAATCATTGAGCGGTGCCAGGTTTCTCGCCTTTTCTAAATATTCAAACTGCGCTCACCTCACGAATAAATTTTTTCGGCAAAAATATTTAAGGCTTTGATTACGCACATAAGAATAGGTTTCCATGAATTTTTTGAACAAATTGGAGATGGCTGAGCGCAATGTCTGGGATGTTTGGCGTGAAATGACCGAAAAATGACGCCTGTCTCACATATCTCGGTGTACGCCCGAACCGCACCCGTAAGGGAAAATTCGTTTGGGGGGAAAGGAAATGGAGCAGTATCTGTTTTACATATTGGCGGACACCTGAGCCACGCCATAAGGGAATGGATAAAGGAGGGATTAAGAGAAGAAAGGAAGAAAGTGGTGCCATAGTGGAGGGATTCGGAGGAATAAAAAAATTGGTTTTCAGGGAAAGGAAATGGTGCAATATCTGTCACATCTCGGCGGACACCTGAGCCGCGCCGCAAGGGAAGGGTAAAGGAGGGAGTGAAATAATAAAGAAAGAAGTGCCGCAGTGGAGGGCTCCGGAATAATTTCGACCACTTGGGGATCCTTAACGGGCACTGACATCGCACAGCACACGGGCGCGTTTGCGTTTCGCCTCCATGAAAACGCGGCCGCTGCGGTAGGGTTAGAGCCCGGGTAATCCGGATCAGTAATCAAGCGCGCTAACCACTGAGCCACGCGGCGGGTGAGGGAAGGAAATAAATGAAAATTGGTTTTAAACAAAGAAAATTCCGCCTATCTCACATATATCGGTTTACGCCCGAATCGCGCCGTAAGTGAAGGAAAGTGAAATAAAGCTGGTTTTACGAAAAGGAAATGACGCCTGTCTCACATTGCGCCATTTCCTTTCCTCGCAAAAACTTTTTTTTTAATTTGACCTTGCGATATTATCTGCAGGGTTTGCAGGTCGTCTGGAAGCGGATTTGGCTCCGTATCTCCGCATACAACGAGCAATAATACAGTTGTAAATATCACCGAAGCGTTAATAAATATAAGCGCTCTTGTGTGAGCGCCTTTAATGCTTCGAAGAAAGCAAGGCGTTTAACTAATAAAAAAATGCCTACTACTGTGTGTGTGTGTGTCAGTATGGATATATCTATGGAAACCGCCAGTCGCTCGACAACAAACTTCGCCAGGGAGATGCCTCCTTTTGCTTCCGACCAGGGTTAGCCAGAGCTAAACCACCAGCAATTTTTTTCTAAGCGCCATTGCGGCCGGGCGCGGGTTTGCATGCATGGGGTATAAGTTTTGACGAATGCCATTCGTTTGCAGTTGCGGACTTTGTTGTAAAGATTTTGGGTTGTATATTATGTGAAAATATTGCAAATAGCCGCGACTTTTCGTACGAGTGTTTTTTTTGGGGGGGTTGGGGGGTAGGGGGAGAAAATAAATGTTCTTTACGAATCTAATGCTCAGAGTTCTGCGTGCGCTCGTATATGTATGTAGATATTACAGTGAGCAAAACAGCCCTTAGGCTTTATCAAACCAGAAAAATGACTAAGATATTGTTTGGGCGCCATTGATCACGCTCAATATGGAGTGCAACGCATAAGATGTGACAACAGATTATCACTTGGCAGAGAGCCATAGTACATATTAATGTCATAAAAATAGGCGGAGGGACGTGCTATTGCACTCAATATAGCTTGCAACGCGTCCAATATGAACCAAATGAGCTTTCCGCTTTATGTTATCAATGCTCAATGTCAAAGCACATCACTTAACCAAACATTCAGTGTGCTTTGTTGTTTGCATCGACAACTAACTTTAACAATCTCTAGCCCCATTGTGGTTGCACTGTTTCACGAACTGAACTTTATTATCCCAATTAAACCTCACCCCATCTACACACCCTGCCGAGGGGGTCCCCCTTTCTCCTATCCTCCGCTCTAACCTCAACGTACCCCCCGTACCAAAGAACATGCACCCTGAGCGGGACAGGGACCGCAGAGTAGAAAGGGCTCGGGCCCTCCACAAACAGTATGGCGATGACCATTAGGTGGTCTACGGGGACGCAGCGGAGTACACGTCAGGCTCCCGTATGGCGCTGGCGGTAGCCGACAATCGAGCAAATCTTCTGACCTCCAGCTCAAACATCACCAATTCTATCACATAGGCAGAAGAGGCAGCCATCGCGCTTGCTCTCATTTCTACATCTGCCACAAAAATTATCTCTGACTCTAAATGTGCCATACTCAACTATGCCAATGGCTACATATCCCGCACTGCTACTCGTTTACTACGCTTCTGGCAGCCCCGGCGACCTATAACCCACATCTGTACGCCAGCACATGCCGGCCTCCCTGGCAACTAGGAGGCTCATTCCTTAGCCCGAGGTCTCAAATTCCGGAAGGGAGTCTAGCCTCTTCTACGGGCCGAGGAGCGCCTGCTCTCCTACCATGATATTCTCTCGTACTACCGGGAACAACGAAGGGAGTAAGCACACCCAGCCCCATCCCTCAGCATAGCGCAGGCCGCACACTGGCGAGGACTGCAAACTCGGACTGCTCCATACCCCACACTACTACATGCAGGATACCCAGACCAATTCTCCTCGTCATGCAAACTTTGCGGAAAACCAGGAGACTTTCTTCACACCCTGCTCACATACCCCCATTCCCTCATCCCCCATCACGGACAATGGCGTAGTCTTACTGGGAGACTCTTATGACCGAAACTCCTCCTCAAGACCAGCGCCGGATCATCTCCAGCGCTCTGAGAAAAACTGCTTTCCAAGGGTGGTCCTTCGTTTGGTAGGGGCGCCTCCTCACAGTGAGGGAGCATCCAAGTACCATGTAGAGGGCTTCGCCCCCACCGTTACATCGTTGGCAATAAAAGTTCCCACCACCACCCCCTGTCACATCTTGTGCAAAGCAGTTCATATTGAGCACGGTAGTACGTGTGCCCACACCAAGAGCTTATCAGGGCACAATCTGCGGCTATTCGAAGAGCTCAGTCAAAAGTCTTATGAGCCCATATCGATTGGCCTTAATTACAAAAGGTAAAGTTAATAATAATAAGAGTTGGTTTTTGGGGAAAGGAAATGGCGCAGTATCTGTGTCATATATCGTTGGACACCTGAGCCGCGCCGTAAGGGAAGGGATAAAGGAGGGAGTGAAAGAAGAAAAGAAGGGAGACGTGCCGTAGTGGAGGGCTCCGGAATAATTTCGACCACATGGGGATCTTCAACGTGCACTGACATCGTACAGCACACGGGCGCCTTAGCGTTCTTCCTCCATGAAAACGCAGCCGCTGCGGTAAGGTTCGAGCCCGGGAACTCCGGATCAGTAGCCGAGCGCCCTAACCACTGAGCCACAGCGGCGGTGGTGTAAAGTTAATCATATTTGCCAAATTTGTGACAAAAAACTTTGCCACAGATAGTGACCACATTCTCTGGGGATGCGAGGGAAATCCACCCCCCAGAAAGCTCCTGCCATATCCCTCAGCTGATAGCTGGGAAAAAACCATACGCAGTGAAGAAAAACAAGTACAAGCCAACATCGCAGATTGGATCATCGAGGTCGTCCCTTCATGAAGGCCACCTGGGGCGAAAGTGGGCTAACGACGACAGAAAAGCGTAAAAAAGTTTATTCCTCCTCCTCCCTTAGGGCGCGGTTTGGGTGTCCACCAAGATATGTTCGATAGGCGTCATTTTCTTTGCTTGAAAATTGGTTTTTGGGGAAAGGAAAGAGCGCGTTATCTGCCTCACATCTCGGCGAACACCCGAACCAGGCCGTAAGCGAAGGGATAATGGAGCGGCTAAGAGAGGAAATGAAGAGGTGCCGCAGTGGAACACTCCGGAATAATTTCGACCACCTGGGGATCTTTAACGAGCCACCGTGGCGTGTATTTCTTTTCCTTAAATTGTCCAATGTTCCAGACGTCGCGCCGAACAGGCGATTGCGTTCCGTAGACTCCTTGGCAATGCTGCAACACGCTGTCGCCTCCCGCTCTGAAAGGCGAATAATAAATGAGTCGTAATGTAGAAAAATAAAGAAAAATGTAAGAATAAAAATAAATAAAATAAACAGCAAATAAATAAAAATCGAGTAACTAGAACAGCTAAAAAAAGATCAGCTCCGTCTTTAAGAGCGGGGGGGGGGGGTAAACATTTATTATTTAAAAGGAGGTGTTTGGGCCCAGGCCCTATGGACAAGGTCCTCACAAATCTAGGTGGAGCTCCTATTCCGGAGCCCCAATGGCGTCTAGCGCCGCTCGCGCCCTGGCGACCAAGGTCCGTTGGGACTGTAGGTCATGGCAGCTGAGCAGCGCCGCCTCCCAGAACTCCGTAGAAGGGTGGGAGATGAAGGATTGAGAAGGGTGGGGATTGGAAGGGCAGGCCCAGACCATATGGAAAACGTCCGACAATGTCGCTCCGCACAGCCTGCAGCCACCATCAAATTATGAATTGAAGTGCTTCAATACTGCCGGGCACAGCATTGTATTTGTAAAAATTTGAGAAGCTCCTGCGTTTCCTTCATTCTCTCTCTCTCTCTCTTGAGAAGAAGCCGTTCGTCTGCTCTCCGGAGACCCTTACAGGGTTCCGGAAAGCGACGATGACTATCCCTATAATATGTAGTGATGTCTTTAAATGTAATTGGAGATTGCGTAGGCTCGTAGTAGGCTTCCTGAGCAAGTGTGAGTGCCCGGGGAGAGAGAGCGCGGGCCGCCTCATCGGCTAACTCATTGCCCTGGAGTCTCTGGTGGCCGGGAGCCCAGATGAGGTTACAGTTTGGAGGGTCGCTGGACCAACAGCAATTTTGTAGGATGCGCCAGGCGAGAGGAGGTATCCAACCCAGCTCATAGTTCCGACAGGCCCCCTTCGAGTCGGTAATGATGTGTTTCACTTGTGGGAGGGAGAGTACGAGCGCAATCGCGATTTCCTCCGCGTGTGTTGTGCTATAGGCGCGGAAAGTGAGTCCGGCCACTGTGGTGTTGCCGTGGACCACTGCTGCGGTGAACCACCCCCCACGGTGGGGACCGGCTTTGTTCACGTAGTACATGTGTTGTTGTCGACCATAATGTCGCTTCAGTGCTTACGCACACGCCTGGCGACGGCCATTGTTGTCAGAGTGTGACATGTTGCGGGGAATGGGTCGGATCCTGAGGGCGCGTCTCCAGGGTTCTGGCACTCGTACCCGTTCTTCAAAGGTGATGGTGTGTTGGATGTGGAGTCGGTCCAGAATGCGGCGACCGGATGGCGTTTGTGATAGCCGCGTATATTGGTTGACGAGATGGGCGTCTCGGAGTTCCCGATAGGTGCTGACCACCCCCAGGTGGAACAAACGCTGGTTGGATGTGATAATGGGAAGGTCAAGAGCCCGTTTCATGACTTTGCGGCGCATGACCTCGGGTTGGTCCTCGTCGTGTTTGCGCATGTGAAGGTAGGGGGTTGAGTAGAGAATTCTACTCGTTACAAAGGCATATGCCAGCCGCAAGGCATCTTTGCTTCGTAACCCTCCACGCTTGTTGGAGACTCGGCGTACCATACGGCCCACCTGATCACCACACATGCGGAGTTTTGCGAGTGTTGTGTCCGGTCTGCGTTGTTGGTGAATAAAGAGACCGAGGATGCGGATCTCCTTGGTCTCTCTAATCGGACCCGAAGGGAGTATGAGGTGAATTGAAGTGTCATCCCGAGGAGAGGATCGAATATGGACGAATTCTGATTTGGTGGGAGCACACTGGAGACCACAGTATGCAGCGTAAGTGTCCACTGCCTCCGCTGCCTATCGTAGGCAGGTCTCCATGTGC
The DNA here is from genome assembly GCF_052857255.1 of Amblyomma americanum. NCBI lineage: Eukaryota > Metazoa > Arthropoda > Arachnida > Ixodida > Ixodidae > Amblyomma > Amblyomma americanum. The sequence continues at coordinate 11,757,876 of NC_135497.1, read as the reverse complement.
CCGAGATTGCCTTAATTCTGTTGCCCAGATAGAGATATCATCCGCAAACAGGGCATGTCAGATGCCGGGCATAGAGCTTAATTTTGCGGGAAGGTCTTTCATTGCGAGGTTCAAGAGGAGGGGAGATAAAACCGCACCCTGTGGTGTACCCAGGGATCCAATGGTATAGGGTCCGTGTTCCTTGTCTTGAATGCGAATGTAGGCCTGTCGATTCGTGAGAAATTGCCAGATGTATCGGTATGTATTCTGACCACAGTTGGTATCTTGGAGGTGGTCAAGTATTACTTCATGTTTTACATTATCAAAGGCTCCTTTCAAATCCAAGGCCAGGACTACCTTGTCATTGTGAGGGAGTTTTTTTGGCTCTAATATGTCATGATGGAGTTGTAAAAGGATGTCTTGTGCGGATTTCTGTGGTCGGAAACCAAACATAGTGTCTGCGAAAGTTTGATGTGTTTCGAGGTAAGTGGACAACCTGTCTCGCACATTAGTCTCCATCAGTTTGCCGACACAAGATGCGAGGGAGATAGGGCGCAGGTGCTCCACATCAATTGGCTTGCCTGTCTTCGGAATAAACGTCACTAAGGCTGTTTTCAATCCGGGGGGAGAGGAATCTCTCCAAGCCAGATATGGTTGATGAATTCAAGGAGGGTACGACAGGCTGCGTCCGGAAGGTTACCCAGAAGTTTGACGGTGACCCTGTCCCGGCCTGGTGCAGTACCACGTTTCATTTTGGCTAGGGCCTCTTTCAAATTATGGAGCTTGAATGGGGCGTCCAGCTCCAGATTTGTTTGCCCAATGCATGAGCATTGAGAAAGGCTAGTGTCCACCGTCGTACAGAGAATCTGTCACACAATGTTCGGGCCAGTTGTGTTGTAGTACCGGGAAAGTTATGAATTGCACGTTGTAGGTGCCGCGCCGTTTCTGCACGTGTTTGATTGGGGTCAATAAGTGCACGAAATATACGCCAGGTGTTGCGGCCAGACATCTGGCACGCAGCAGTGTTGCATCGATCCACCCAGTTAGTGTCGGAAAACTGAGCGGCATAGTCGGAAGCCTTGTGGGTGAGTTCAAGAATGCGGTGTCTGAGTTTCTTGCTGCGTTTCTGCTTTCTCCATCGTTTGGTGAGACTGCAGCGGGCTTCCCAAAGATGAAGAAGATGGTTGTCTACTTCAGGAGTGGAATCAGTGAGCTGAATGTATTGTTCGTTTTTGCGGAGAGTTGTCATAAGAGAGGACAATGCATGAGGTCTAGGGAAAAACTAATCGTGTACAATTCTCACCTTTTGGACCGATACAGCATACCCACTTGCAATCGCAAGAAATAGGACATAAACCACGCAGTGTACGACGTGAAGGAGCTTTGTCACATGATGAACCTTCTGATGTGCTTCGCGTTTTTCTGCCACTTCACTGAAGAGAACGCGGAAATTACTAGATATTGATAGGGCAAATATGATGTCTGTGTTTCTTGAATTCTGGCAGTGACCAGGGCAGCGCATGCTGGTTCACACACTGTGCTAAAGGAGTGACGTTTTTCAGGTAGGCTTGAGCCCTCCTTATCGAGTAGTCGGGCCTCAAATCAATTTGGCAGGGATTGAGTGGGTAACGGACTAGCTAGATTCCAAAAGACGGCAAGCGTACCAGGGGGCGGGAGAGTCATGTGGGCGAATAAAGCTAGGAAGTTTGAAGGGATAAGATGGTTGCAGCTTGAGCAAAACTGGAGTGTTTGGAGGGAATATGGGAGAGGACGTCGTCGTGCTATGGGCCCAGTTAAGCGGATGACGATGATGATTAGGAAGTCTGTGTACTCTAGGAATACCGCATTGCGTGCTGGTAAAAGTCTTGCAATTAATTTAATCGCGTTAGACGTTTGGGGTGAATGCTTTCCAGATTATAAGCTCCGCCTTTGTCATTTGGAAGCAGAATATTTTTGGTGAGCCTCTGCTTGGAAGGTTTCTAAGCGGTTTGAAGGGAATTGTTAGCCAGTTGTAGCAAATCAGCACGAGTCTGTAAAGTCGAAAATAATTTTAAGATAACCGTTGAGACGCCATGCGGACCTAGAGCAACGGCGTGCAATCCTGGTACAACAGATACAGTTCCGACAGAATTGACGACCTGCACACCTGTGTAGCTGTAGTTCTGTCTTCCTGAGTAGAGCTTCCTGTTAACTATATATGGCGAGAATGTGAGATCCTTGTGGTGCGGCGCACAGAGTAGTAGTTCGAGAAATTCACTACATGAGCCTTTTCTCAAAGGCAGCATTTCTCATTTTCTTCGGAAATCTTTCTTGAATGACACTCCCCGCAGGTGAGCTAGCTGCTCCTGGCCATCTTTTTACCTCGCCTTTCCTTATGGTGTCTTCGACTGGTCGCTTTAGATCGCTCTAGAGCGCTCTGAGAGGCGGCCGCACATTCGGCTGGTCGAAACCGGGCGCTCTGACTACATTCGGCTGGTTGTTTCTGAGCGCTCGCCTCCAGCTCAGAGCGCTCTGACGCGCTCCGAGAAAAAAGTCGGAGCGGCTCCGAGATGTGTTCACGTGACAGAGCCACTTCCGCTACGTCGCGGAAGCGGTGCGAGTTAACCGCGGCATTCCCTACTCGTAGGCAGAAGCAAGTGTCGGCTTTTGGTGTAGTCACGCATTTGTAGCGTCCTTGCTGAGTTGTGTTTTGCGTGGGCCGCGCTGTGTGAAACAAAAAAAATGTCCAAGAGGCGCCGGTTAACTACGCTTGGAATGCCGTCTGTGTTGCTGTCACATCTAGCACATGACAACAGCGGTGCCGCGGCGGGGTTCCGGAAGTGACGGCCCCCTTCTGCCTCCTGCGCTTCCGCTCTAAGAATTCGCAGACCATTCGGCTTGACCAGTCTCGCTATGCGCTCGGAGCGAGAGCGGCTCCCACTCTGCCAGATCCAAACCGGATCGCGGGAGCGACCAGTCGAAGACACCATTAGGTTTTCCTCGGTATGGCCTTGAAGCTGTCGCGAGTACGCCGGCAACACAGTTGCCAGAGTGAAACACACCCGAATAGGACAGTTAATACAACACCACAGTGCTAGACTCCAAAAATATGAATGAGGAGGTTGACACTGAATCCTCCAGTCTCCGCTGAGCGGCGCTGTGGTCTCCTGAAAAAATAAATATAGAAATATTGAATATAAAGCGTCCTTACGCTCCGCTGAATGACCTTTGCTTTCGCAGATGTATTTAGAGTGTAATTAGAGAAATATAGATATGCTTGTTACCTGAACTAGAACTATGCGCTGTGGAGGGCACAGATGGGTCCATCTGAAAAAAAAAACCGTCCGCAGGCCTCGGCCGCAAAGCGACCTCCGAAGCGATGACGAAGAAACTGAAGCTTGCAGACAGCGCGTGTAGCTTGCAGAGGGCGGCCCGGCACAGGGCAGTCATAATTGCACTTGTGCATATGTCGCATTTTCAGTGCCACGTTTTCTTGCTATCTCTTTCTTGCACTTTTTTATCTCTATCGCGAGTTCTTTGCAGAGTTTCATTCACGCGTGTATTTGCTAACGTTTTCTCTGCTTCTTTATCTTTGACTCGTGACTATACTTTTCATTTGTCTTCCGGGAACTTCACTCTGTGCCTTCGAGTATGGCAGCAGTAAAAGTAAAAAAAAATATTGCCTTGTGTTCGCTCAACCCTTTCAGGAATTTCTAACTAATATGTGGGTCAAAGTATATTCTCTGGAACAAACTTTCAACCTCGGTAGACTTCTGTATTTTGAAGTAATTCTGTTTAGCGAACCAGAAAGCTGAACTTCACTGAACATTTCATTAGTATGGTGGTTATAGCCAATGCTGAGTTCGTGTACGCGAAGAAGGCGATGCTATGCGACTTTTTAAGCGAAGCATCCTCCCAGGTCGAACGAGTGGGAGGGTGTGTGAGGGCTTATGATGATGATGATGCCCTCAGGCTTAATGGCACATACCCACTGCAGGGGATGGGCCAGGGTGCATTGCTGATACAAACGCACCCATGGGCAATGAGTGGTGTAACTGAATAATTTTGTGATCTAAACTCCAATTTGGACAAAAAATGCAGAGAAAAACGGAAATGATAGGTTACGCCCAGTTGCTGCGGGCAAGCCTAAATGGAGAGAGCGGCCGCTAAGGCCTGGCCCTGGTTCGGGGGACTATGAGGGGCGAAGATGAAAGAGGCGATTTTGAGTTGTCTCCTTATGGCGCTCTCTGTTGTGTGAAATAAATAGTATTCGTAAGTAAACAGTAGGGTTTGAACGTAGCTAAACCGAGAAGACGTGCGAAAGCATGTGTTTAGCATGATTGGCTCATGGTTTTGCTTTTCTGGGTCGTCGGTGTGACGACATTAGACTAAGGTTAAGCTCTGACGGAGGATAAGGTGATCAGTTCTGTTCGCGCCTCAGATGGAAGTTGAAGACGACAATGTGTAATGCACAGCGCGAAAGTGTAATGTGGCAATAAAAGTAAAAAATTTACCCTTGTGTTCTCGCCACTTATTAAAAAAAATTCTAACTATAATGTCGGCCAAAATATATTCTCTGGAACGAACCTCGGTGAACGTCTGTAATGCTATTGAGCTAACCAAAAAGCTAAACTTTACTGGTTCGTGTGACGGTAGAAGAAGCTGACGCTAGTTTCTGAGCTTCTGTTTTAAAAAAATTGTCCTAATCTACTATGGAAACTTCCTTGTTTATGCCACTACACCTTGGCCAATACCCCATGTGGGTATGTGCCTTTCTTAAAAGGACGAAGAGGGAGAAGCTTCTGTTCCGCAGCGGAGTCGAGGGTGTTGCGCTAGCTTGCTCAATTTCTCCTTCTTTTCTGTGCCCGCTCCTGTTCCAGGGTGATGGGGCGCCGAAGAAGGGCTTAATGTCTACCTCTTCTCCCGGCCACGGGTTTTCCCTTGGTCGGCATCTCTTCCTCAGGACCAGATGCCAACTGATCTCTTTTTCCGCAGTGGCGTTTCCAGCATTCCTGTCGCTTTAGCGCCTTCTGATGGAGGCGCGATTAGATCGAAAAACCCGGAGGCAGTACAGGCGGCTCTCCAAACTACATCCAAACACTACACGCGGATCACTGATGTGCGGCAGTTCGGCAGGGGTGGTACCTTGCGCAGGGCAAGGACTGTGTAGAGGACCTGCTGAAGTGTACGTCCTTCGCCAACCGCCCGCTCATTCCACCCTATCTGGCGTGCTCCAAGGGCTTAGTCCCAGGGGTCGACTCTCGTTTGAGCATTTTGGAAACGCTTGAGAAACTCTCGTCTGCGGGAGTGATTGCTGTCCATCGATGCAGCAGAATGGTCGACTCAGCAAAAATTCCTACGGAGTCCGTCCTAGCCACATTTGCAGCAATATTCTTCCCGGTAGAGGTAAAGATGTGGCCATTGATATTTCGAGCAGATGACTTTAAAACTGTTGGAGATTAGGCCACAGCGGCAAAGCCTGCAAATCAGGCCTACATTGTTGTGCATGTGGCAAAAGTCATGGCAGGGGGAATGTCCCGAACAGCAAGAGAAATGTTGTTTGTGTAGTGGTGCCCTCTCTGTTAATTCGCCTAATTTTTCTGCACAAGCTCAATGTGTTCTGGTGCTCGAGCTTATGACCAAAGACAGATGCACGCGGAGAGAAGCTCTTGCTGCCGTCAAAGAGAGAGCCTCAGGCCACTCTAGTGGGTCGCCAAATACCCACCCATAATGGATGCCAGTAGGTCTGAGGCAATCACAGCGGCAGTTGAGGAAGCTATGGCAAATGCAATGTAATGGTCATGGAAACCGTATCCACGTGCACTACGCTGTTCGTAGCTACCCAGATGACCAATCTGCTGCAGGTGCCCACTACTTCGCTCTTGCCTTTTTTGGCTTCGGAAGATACTCCTCCTCCTGTGGTCAGCAGTGGCGCTCCACAGGGCCAAAATCAATATAAGCAACAAACGACTACCGAGATCTCTGTTCCGATAAGCGTTATGGACGAATCCTGTATGGACTTTGTGAATATGGAATCGCGTATCGAGGCTCAGAAAAGAAGTGGATCTCCTTTGAATATTGCAGGTCCATTTTGCCCCCGGTCGAAGACAGAAAAATCCCACTAGTCAAAACGCGAAGAGAAGGATTCCAGAGTAGTTCAGCAGAATGGAAAGTTGCGCTAGTTGGAAGCTTTTCATCATGAAAATGCGGGCGCGAACAAAATGGAGACACAGAAAGAGTACAATAGGACGAGCGCCTTTTTGACAACCGGTTTATTTAGAAGGACACAAACTCTTAAATACAAAGCGATACCAAAAGCAACGACAAAAACAGTTAACACATCAGGGTTTAAAAAGAAGACAAAGAAGACGAAAAACAAATTTTCGCAGCTAGGTAGCCTATTTCCTTCTCAGATAGCGAGAGCGAAGGCTTCCTCACGCAGTTTCCATGCGAGGCTATGTGGAATGCTTCCATCACCTCTCTGGTTCATTGTTGGAGGTGACGGCAAAGGAAGACAAACGAAATAAAAGACCCACTTTAATTTACGAGGCAAGGTGGCACTCGCCAGCTCCCCGATTTGAAAGGATGGCAGTAACAGCGCAATAAGACGGCAATGAAGTGTTGCGAAGTCCTGACCAAACGCGCCCTTTCGCCGCTACTGAAGCGCAAACCAGTGATGAAAACAACAGATGTCCCTTTCTGCCTCAAGCAGGATGGTGGTTCTGTGCACCTGCCGGTGGCAAAACGCGTCTATATTTTTGGAATCACAGATAGGAAAGTAGGAAGCGCGTCATTTACGCCCTGCTTGTAGCCCGCGTTTCGCTTAACTAGGGGCGTCCTTGCAGGCGGCAGCCCCGAGAGTGCGCGAACTCCGCTGGTCGGCGGTGGCGACCTGAAAGCCGGCTTTCAACAGTTCGCTGCCCGTGACGAGCGGAGCGGGCGCTTACATGAATTAGGTCCTTACCAAGACTAAGGGACTAAATGGCACTGTCTATCAACCGGCAAATACAAAAGCACGAAAAGCACCAAAATGATGCAACGAATGCATCGCCGCTGGCTTTCGACCTGGCGCCACGTCGCCTGCCGACGTCACACGTAGTTGCGCTGTTAAGCAAAGGGTGCACGCGCAAAAGGAGACCTCGTCGAGTTGCTGCAAACTCCATTCGCCGGAAGGGACCAAACGCGTGCCAAAACCCATTTACACAACGTAACCTCAGCCATGCGATTGCAGCGACTCGAGGAATGAAGGCGCAATTTAAGACTACTTTATACTTTGAAAAACAAATGTGCAGTATTAAGATCGTGCGCATAGATAAATGTGATTTGGTTTTTTTTTTTGAAGGAGGTAAAAAAAGGATGTGTGAAATTTATTTCTGTGGCATTAGTATAGCTTGTTTCAAGTGCCATATCTCGGTTTTGTACACCCGGCAGCCCGCTTAGCGTACGCATGGTGTGACCACCATCTATGTGAAACAAGGCCCTTGCAGAAACCTTTTTATGAGCGGGGAGGCAGCGGTGGTTGTTTAGCGTTGCCCCTTTGTCGTCGCGTTGCTTTTTAATGCGAAAGCTTTATATGGCTTAGTTGTGTCCGCCGATCTTGCCCGCAGAACATGGCCGCAAAATGTGTCTTCGCGATGACGTCGCTTCAGATCAATGAATGTGGGAAAAATTAATGGCAATGAGGAATAAAGTAATAAATGGTGTAATATGCCGTGATGAATAATGATGGCATCACTCAGTTAATTACTAAATGTAATAAGCATTAATTAGTGTACTTACAATGACTTAATTATTAAAGTCGAAATAACGAAATGCAAAGCGATGACATCAATATTTAGCGTGGCAAATTTATCGAAGTAACTAGTAACTCACGTGACGAGTCGATTTGCAAAAAAATTAAACGTGCAAAGGCGATGACGTCATACAAAAGTCAGGTGAAATGATGAATTTCAAATTTTTGAGTGATGACGTCATGTCAAAGTCACGTGAAAGCATGACTCGAAATTTACACAGTGACGACGTCACACCCTAGCTGAGTCACAATCGCTGCCACATGCAGACAGCAGACAGGAAGAATTATAGAAACGAACGCGCGGCGGTAAAAACCGCAGCGACGACGCTGGATTGAACCAAAGATATCGCAGCTGCAGACGAAATCCCAGCGATGTCATCACTGGTTTAGCTCAGTGTGGTGGCAGTATTCCCGACTACATTCACCAAAATTTTGAGAAACCGTTCGTCGTACAGCATTCCGGGTGGAGTCGCAGCATTTGTTTGCATATAGCTTCCATGTTTTTGTGAAGTTGGAGGCTAGCTTGCGGCAGGGGTTCCGACCAATGACATATGCACCTTCCATTGCTTGATTTGCAACGCGGTTAAGGTGCCCACCGAGATGTCGAGATTTGAGAGCTACAGCGTCCGTTCCTTTCCTCAAAACACGGGCTTTCGCATTCCTCCACGCAAGCAGACTTAAGTGCCCTCAGAATTTTTTTAGTGTGGGAGACATTTAGTGAAGGCATATTTTCCGATTTCGGGCATACGTACACCCCCCTCCGTCAAAAGTATACGGCCCGAGGGGTTTGCTCGTGAGGCCTGCTGAGTGCCTCGTTATGCATCCTCAGCGACCGCAACCATTCCTTAATCCTCCAAACTTTAGCTGCTAGATGTTCTAGGGAGCCCCGTTAAACAGCTTGGAAGCAAACCCCTTGGGCTGCGTACTTTTGACGGGGACTGTTAATGTAGTACCATCTCTGCCAGAAGCAACCAGGCAGGCGCGAAGGACCCGGGAGCGGGAAAGCGGTCGTGGGAATGCTCTGCGCTCCTCCGAGGTTACCGGTGATGACGTTGATTTGTGCCCTCGCGCTCGCTGCTTGAATGCTGCTAGGTGTTTATCATCCAAGCAGCAACCGGGGGGGGGGGGGGGGGTGAAGCAAATCAACATCACAGGTGGTAATCTTGGCGAAAGCGCTGCCCAGCAAGCGCCCACGTTCTCGCTACCCGACCGTTCGTGCTGCCTGCTCACTTTGGACAAAGACGTAAGTATGCCAGAGCTGTGCACGGGCCCGGGCCGGCCCGAAAGTCCGGATCCGGCCCGGCCCGCGGGCTGGACTCGGGCCATTTGGAGATTATCTCACTCGGGCTTGGGCCGGGCCCGGGCCAGGCTTTCTATGTCTCGGGCGGGCCGGTCGGGCTCCCCGATCCCGACTGCGTACCTTATGCAAAAGTATGCTTGTCGTCTCGCATGTAGGTACAGCAGGAAGTGCAACGTATGTATTAATAAAAAATGGAATCTACAGGGACGGGAGAAATGTACAAACGCTCACAAAAGGCAAACGAAAGCTAGCGGAAGCTCGGAATGCGTTTTCGGTTCTACCAAGTACCGAGGCTTATTGCAGGTCGGACCGGGCCCGGGCCGGGCCTTAACCCGGCCTAAGACCGAGCCGGGCCGGGCGAACTCAGGCTTCTTTAGCGTCGGGCCGGGCCGGGCCGATTGTGGTAGTGTAGGGCACGGGCCGGGCGCGGGCTCAGAACTGCGGCTCGTGCACAGCTCTAGTAAGTACTATCATGTGCAATATGAGCAGGAACACGGGAGTGCGTGGCAGATAGCCTCAAGCCCTCCTTGTGGCGATACACGGCGGCCGCTTTCAGCAAATAAGTGGCGAGGGCTCTGTCCTTGTAACCCATCGCGGACGTTTCTGCGAAAATGAAACATTACGCCTGCACCTGAGCGTGATCATGCGTAATCATCGCAGGGTTCGGCAAAGCGCTCCTCCGCACTACCAAAGGACGCTGCTGTTTCACCTCATCTTATCCGTTTCTGCTTGCATTACTAAATGTGATGCTTTTGGCCAACCGTTTTCTCAGACGCCATTTTTTTTCTGGGCAAAGACAAGAGACTATTGTACTGCAGAGAGAGACGCGAAGCTCTCCTTTCGATGCCGACACCAACAATGGCTAGCGTGTCTCTTAGTCAGCGGAAGACAGTTGAAGAAATGTCTTTAAAAGGCCACTCTCGAAGAAATATTCCTTCTGAGATAGGGCGGCTGTTGAACACCGTAAACAGGATCGTCCAAGCATGTCGAACCGAAGGACGGCTGGTAGATGCACCGCACGGCAGGAGATCATGCTGCGCCACCCAGGGTGAATATCTCACCATCGTTGGCGCTATTAGGGACAATACTACGCTTTTAAGACTTCTGGGGTGCCGGTGGCCGGACGCACCCTCTCCTGCGCAGGAACCCGCTCCTGCCCGTGTTTGCTGCTTCCCAGGAACAAGCGAGGGCCATCCCCACCTCCTGCTGCGGGGCGACGCCATTATCGAGCCCCTGGGCCCTCTGCCAACTACAGCAGAGGCGGCCCAACGTACAGCTTCTCCAGAGGCTGTCCTCCTGCTGTGGACTCCCGGGTGCCTTGGACCAGCATCTCATGGCTCCCCCGCCCACTTAGTGGAGGTGACCACTGCCCGTGCCCCCTCTGCTCCTCAGAGCAGGATGGCGCAGAGGAGGTAGAGTGCATCCTCAAGAGGCCCCGAGGGCGATGAAGAGGTCCCAGCCGCCGGCCCCTACCACTTGAAGAACCAGGCCGGCATTGTCCTGTTCCGACCACGCTCTGGGGGCAAACTCTTCTTCAGCAGATGCAAGTTTGCCTTTGCTGCAGTGCATCGACACCAGGCGTTGCCTCTGTCTGGCAGAAGGCTTTCAGGAACATCGTGGCTCTGGACGCGCAGCTACCCCCGATGCCCTGGCTGTTTTCCTAAAGGCGCAGAGCCTGGCAGGGCTACCAGTTCGCGCGGCGCACTACATAAATCAAGGATGCAATAGGAAGTGGGTATGCGCCGTTGATGCTTGGAGGACAAAACAAAATGGGGTGCGCGTGCTGTGAAGATTTTATTCCTTAACTATTTTTTTTATTTCGAGGACTTTCTATGTGGCACAAGATGGGGCTGCCAATGTACTACAGAAGGTCGTGCTGGCTATTTGCATCCTGAAACCTTGGCCAGCTCCGGGTCTCAGCGTTGCCGGTCGGCCACGGGGTGAAGTCTTCCACGCTAGTGGCCTTTAGTACAACTTCTATTAGTCTTGATCTCCAAGCCTTAGTTCCGGGACACGTCCGCAGCAGGTGGCGAATATCCACGTGCTTTAGGACAGGTGCTAGGCGCTGTTTCTTCTTGAGAGATCCAAAGGCACGCCACTGGCGGGGTAAGGGCCGCCGCAGTCCGAATCCGTCTAAGGGATACCTCCTCCAAACTCGTTAAATCATGAGGGAGGGGGTAAGTGCACATGTACTCCCCCTAATTAAGGAAGTCCAGATGGGAAAAAAACAGATCGGAGATTAAACGGCAGGCTAGTATGGGAACGCATTCGTGGTTGGGGCTTGGTGTGGAAGAACGTGTGCTCACCTCTGGCCAACGCTCTGCGCATCTTGTTCTGTCTAGTGTAACCTGGATGAGCGCTTCGTTATTCTCTTATTGTGAGCATGTATCGCTTGAGTAATGATGAGTGTCTTTCTAACTCTGTTGAGTTACCTAGTAGCCGCTAGAGAGTCTGTGTAAATATGGGCTTCTCTTATGGACACCGTGCAGACATGGGCAAGGAAATGATTATGACATATTAGTATTAAGGAACCTAAAAGTCACCGAAACCAAGGAAAGCATAAAAAGTGTTATTTCTTTTTAAAATTTGTGGTGCTAATCTATGAGGACTTTTATGGCTGAAAGATTATTGATTATAGTGTAGAAGAATAAACAATTGCATGCCGTCGGTGGGATATGAACCCACGGCATTCTAATTTCGCATTCACTGCTATATCAATAAATGCGTACATTTTCGAAACAAATTTAAAAATCGGGCTGCGATACCATAAAAATTTGTCTTTGATGAACACTTTAAGAGGTGTCAAAAGGCGTGACAACGATCAAAAACTTATATTTCGGCGCTGAGGAAGGAAAGATAGCAAATGAATATTTTTCCCCCTCAAGTGTCAAGTAGGGTGCGACAACATCCTTCATTATGTATACTGTAAACAACAGCATAGCTGAATCTGTACACTTACCCTTCATTAGTGAATGATAAATCAACGAAAAAGATGGACTCTTTGTTGGTGATTTGCGAATCTTATTCGACATCCTATTTGTCTCTTTGTAATAGCATCATCTGAAGTGGCAAGATTCCGCCAAACAATGAAAACAGCTCTATATCGAGCGTATTTATAACGAACGCTCACTTATTACGAACAGCGGCGGTGCTACTGTCAAAATATGCATCAGGGCAATGGGACAGCGTCTCAGATGCAACGAAGAACCATGCCGACGGAACTAGGTTAGAACGAGCAAAGAGTCGCCGTGAATTCGCACCGCCATGCAGTGAACAAACAGTCTCATCCGGTAAGCGCGGAGTTTGAAAAGCGCCTCCGAGCCCCCGTCACACCCGTCCTCGGAAAGAATGTAGGGACCTAAGAAGGCAATATGAAAGGCAAAACAATGCAGGAAAACGGCGCAGTTTTAGCAATTAGTGCCGTCAAAAACGAATGCCTTGAAAGGCGACACTTTCACTAGACGTAAACATTGGCGCTGACGTGCTTTTGTGCGCGAGGATGAACGACTGCGACCGGCGGCAGTCCTTTGTCATCGGCAAGTCTAGCAGTCTGTGGTACTTTGGCAGATACGCTTCCGTACGCTACAGGCCGAACTCAAAGAACTGCATAACGCGTCACTTTTTCTTGCTATTCTAGGAGCATGCAAACAGGCATGCGTTTCATAAGGGCGATGCACGATTTTCACGTGAAAGAATTTGTTCACTTCAACCATGACAAGGCGAAAAAAATTAGAGCTGCTGCGCATGCTTGACAAATTTGCGACGCATCACGTGTTGCTTTTTTTATATTGCGGTGACAATGCAGTTCTCGCCACCGAATGAAAGATGCACGATTCAGCCACCGGACATGGACGTCATTCACGGGCTCAAGAAGCCATATAGCATTGGTTCGACATACAGCGCATGCTGGTAGCAATTTACGCGTCGGATGCTAGAGTTCGGATTCAGATATCTTTCTTCGCTGCTGATGAAATAATCAAAGCCGCGTGGATGGAACTGACGGCCGAGTGCATCGAAAATTGCTTGAGTAAAAAGTGGTTTAAGGGCGAAGAAACGACAGAAGACGCTGTTGAACACCCGCGTGATTAGACACATGCAGGTTTGTAACAACACTTTGTTGATGCACAGATGGTCGGACATCATTTCACCTGGGATGACTTCGTGGGGGGCCAATCACGACGCCGACTCTGCAAAGTGATGACTGAATTGCACGCGAAGTGTGAGCGATCCCCGACTGCCACGACTGTTGAATGTTGTGTGAGTCTGCTTTTCCTATTTTTTTTGTTGATGTGGAATTTGCTTGTCCTTCACCATTGCTTTTTCATTTTCTGAAGTTGAAGAATTGATGCGCGATAAAAAGTTATTTTCAGTTTTTCATTGCAACGTGCGCAGTGTTAGAAAAAACCTAAATGATTTGGTTGCCCATTTGTCAAGGTACGAATCATCTTTTGATGTCATTGCATTGCAGTCTATTCGCTACGCGTTACTTCTTCCCCCTTCATATATTTCACGCCGCACAGATCACATACATAAGGTAGGCATTTCTATATGCAAAACTAAAGCATTCTCGGATTCTTTTATTCCTCGCACGTCATATGACTGGAACCACATTCCTTCCTCAGTTGCCACAATTCCTGACCCTGTGTTGTTTACGTCTGCTGTGACCGCTTCTATTGAATGATATGTTGTGTTGATCACTTATTCTAACTGATCTATGTTGTGATAATTGATTGTTCTCTGTTGTTAGTATTTTCAGTGTTATTATGTATTACCCACTCCCCTCTGTAATGCTTTGTCCTGAGGGTAAAATAAATGAATAAATAAATAAATAAATAAATAAATAAATAAATAATTAAATGATGCATGGCTCAAGGATGATGAGTCAGTCTGTCTTCCTGGTTATAAATTCTTGTCTCGACCTCGTGAATCACATACGAGATGAGGCGGGGTTGCTCTCTTTGTTAAAGATAACCTTGTCTACCAAGTGTTGACCGTGGCATCTCTTTGTGATAATTGTATTGAAACACTTTTTATAAAGCTTTCCAGTGGACTAGTAGTTGGGGTATTATAGCGGCAACCTAACTCATCGATAACAATCTTTGTTGAAAAGTTTGAAACTATCCTTGCAGAAATATTTCGTGGTAAATGCAATGTAATCATTGTGGGAGATGCTAATATTGATCTATCATCTGGCACACAGAATAACTATACCCTTCTCCTCGAATCGTTCGCATTGAGCAATCTCATCTCAGAACCAACCCATATAACGAGTACGTCATGTACTTTAATAGATCATGCCCTGTGCAACATTGACACAGGTGTGAAAGCTGGCACTTGTGCTGATATGATTGCTGACCACCTGCCGATTTTTGTCTTATTTGAAACAGAACTACGTAAGCAAAAACAGACACCACTCATCAAAATGGGTACTAAAATCAATTGCGTTTTACTGCGCAAAATGCTTAAACAAACCACTTTTACTTCTGCCTATGACAAGGATGTTAATGTTGAGTACACACAATTCTTAGCTCTTCTGAAAACCGCTATTACCCGGAGCTCTTCAGCGGCCACTAAAAAATACAGCCAGCCAACATGTCCCTGGATGACAACTGAGATCTTAAACATACTAAAGGAAAAGGACAAATGGTACCACAAATGGAAGCAACTAAGAGCAAACGACTATTATCTAAGCCAGTTTAAACGCTACCGCAACCTATCTGTGTCTCTTATGAGGAAGAGGAAAAAAGAATAATTTTTCGTCACTTGTAGAGGAGACTCGGGGTAATGCGAAAAAAATGTGGGACACAGTTAATGATGCAATTGGCCTTCGTTCAAGAGTGGATGTTTTGTCTGAATCAGCTAACGAAGACACGGCTGAATTATTTAATGCCCATTTTGCCTGCTTAGGACCTTCGCTGGCTTCACGGATTAATATTGATGTAGCCTCGTTAAGAATGTCTGAGCGAGTTCCCAATACTTTCGCTTTGCCTGACTTATCAATAGAGGAAGTGATAGCAGCAGTCAGCAGTCTCTCAGTAGGCAAAGCAGCAGGCCTAGACGCAATACCTGTGCGACTTATCAGAAACAATATTGATATCCTAGGTACCCATTTGTTGCACCTTTTTAATAATTCCCTGAGAAGTGGAGTGTATCCTGATGAGCTCAAAGCCGCTAAGGGCACGCATGTCTTTAAAGGTGGTGAGCGGTCCATTCTATCAAACTATAGATCAGTTTCAGTATTAAGTGTAATTAATACAGTATTCGAAAAGATGCTCTGCAAGCGAATACAGAGCTTTTTAACTAAGTACAATGTCCTCTGTCCAAACCAGCACGGCTTCCGACCCCAAAGACCCACTTCCTCGGCAGTTCTGGCCCTTACACAGCTGATAAACACCGCATTACATAGCAACATACTGGCCGTAATTGTTTACTTAGACATATCAAAAGCCTTTGACACGGTTGACCATTCGATATTACTACAGAAAATAAAGACTTATGGTTTAAGGCGGAAATTTTATGATTTAATCAAAAGTTACTTTTATAGTCGAGAGCAATGCGTTGTTACCAGAAACTATATCTCTGCTCCTCAAAAAAATCGCACTTGGCGTGCCGTAGAGCTCTGTACTCGGGCCCCTCTTTTCTGTATACATCTATGACTTTCCATTGTTTCTGAACTATTCTGAAGCTGTTATATAGGCTGATGGCACTGCGCTATTTTTTACAGGAGATACATTAGAGGATCAGGAGGGCAACATTAACGGGGAACTTAGTAAAATTTCCCAGTCGTTCGTAAACAATCGGCTCACACTTATCACTGAGAAAACAAGGTATATTTCACTCAAGGAAAAAGAATATTAGCTGTGACAACTTATTTCTAACCTTAAACGGTACGTATTTGCTTAATGTCTCCCACACCAAGTACTTGGGTGTAGCCTTTGAATCGGATATGCATTGGAAGCAGCAAAATAAAAATGTTTGCTCTAAATTAGCTTATGGCTGTCATATTTTATTAAGGGCGAGGGTATGTTTTCGTGCACCGATTTTACGCATATTGTACTTCGCGTTTGTCCATACTCACTTATGTTACTGCCTAGAGACATGGGGTGGTACCTATAAAACGTATTTAGAATCGACCCTAGCCGACCACTCTTCAAGGACTGCGAATATTACCGGTATCAGTTGCATACAAACAAAAGATAGCTCAAATAATAAACACAGTAATAAGAACTAATGAACCAATTCCTCTTAGACTGTTTAGATCGCTGCTGAGACAAACAAGAGCCGCCACTAACAATAGATTTAACCTACCGCCTTGTCACAACACTTACGGTCAAAGGCTATTAGAGTACAATGGTGCCCAGATATAAAATGAGATTCCCGATGACATCAAACTCAAACATAATTTTTCGGCCTTATTGAAAAACATTTTTCTTGACTGTCCAGAACTGTGGCACTAAATACGTTTGTGCTTGGTTTTGTACATTTATAAACCTATTTTTTGTTGTTTTTCAGAATATGTATGTGCTTTACATATTTACAATGCCGCTATTGTAGCATCTCACATCTTTTTGTACATGTATTTTGAATGCCTGCCATTTCTTTAGTGAACATCATGTATTTGGACCTTTCACTAGCCGAGCTGGCTATGGGTTCAATCAAGTTTTGATGTATTGGTTTTATAAAATAAAATGATGATGATGATGAACCTGGTGACGGGGAGGCCGATCTGTTTCCGGTTGCCGTGAACGCTTTAACTGATATTGGTTTAACGGCGTTCTTAAAGCATATTGTTGCTTGGTCTCGGTGAGAAACATGCGTGGGACCGCTTTAAAAGCGCCATGACATGGTCTCCATTGAAGAAGCCGACGCGCATCACAAACTTTGCTGAGAAACAAACGCCACGCGAACGTCAATTTTCTTATAAGTGGGCTCGAGTGTAAACATTCCGATTGACAAAACCGACGTACATAATAGGCATGAGCAATATCGTCCCATTTTAGTCTTCCCCTTTTTGAGGCAAGTATTAGAAAAACAGCTGCTATTGACAAAGACAAGTTTCTGAATAAGCACCAAATTCTCTCACTGTGCCAGTATGGTTGTGCACGTTGCAAAGGGACGAAAATGCGACTGGAGGACTTTTCTAGCTTGCTAAACGCACCCTTTGGATGTGACCAGGTTGTGTGTGCATTGTTTCTGGATGACAGCAAGGCCTTTGACAGCGTGTGTCGTAGTATGTTGTAAACTGTCCATGCTTGGCTTTCGTGTTTTCCTTTCGCACTTAGAGAATTTTTTTTTTTTACAGCAGACAAAGCAATACGCTATGATTGTGCGAGCCAGGAGTGATTTCGTGCCAATCAAAGCTGCCGTTCCTCAAGGCTGCATATTTAGCCTCTTGTCTCTTAACGCCTACCTGAATGACCTTGCAAGTGCTGCACCTGTAGGCTTTTGTCATACTGTCCTAGTATCCCGGTCGCCGAACAACCCTGACACGCGTTCCTTTCTTCAAGCTGCTGCAACGAAGGCTATGGTCTGGTTCTCGCAGTACCTGATTAAAGTTAACTCTTCGACTCAACTTATTTATTTCAAAGCCCCAACAAAAATGGTGGAACTTGGTTATCAGGTTTCATTGCAAGGGTGTGATTGTTCTCATTGCAAATGTTAACCACTGAACTATGCAACTAAAGTAAAATATTGAGGAATATACTTTGGCCTTACCTTTTCATGTAAAGATCCCTTCTCCCGTGTTTGTAAGCTCCGAACCATCTCGTGCGTAGTTTACAACATCAGGCATAATAATAATAATAATTGGTTTTTGGGGAAAGGAAAATGGCGCAGTATCTCTCTCATATATCGTTGAACACCTGAACCGCGCCGTAAGGGAAGGGATAAAGGAGGGAGTGAAAGAAGAAAGGAAGAAAAGGTGCCGTAGTGGAGGGCTCCGGAATAATTTCGACCACCTGGGGATCTTTAACGTGCACTGACATCGCACAGCACACGGGCGCCTTAGCGTTTTTCCTCCATAAAAACGCAGCCGCCGCGTTCGGGTTCGAACCCGGGAACTCCGGATCAGTAGTCGAGCGCCCTAACCATTGAGCCACCGCGGCGGGTCAACATCAGGCATCAAGAGCCGATTTCAGTGCGAAAAATTATTGTAAACGCTCGTGTTCATAGTACACTGCGATATTGAATAACGGTTTGTGGCCACTGCGCAGTTCGGTGGAAATATAAGATTAACTATCTTACGTTGTCTGTTATAAAATATTGACTATGAGTTGGACCCAACTCCGGGGTTTACAGAATATTTTCGCTGATTTTGACCGTGTTTTGATGGAAGCTGCTTTCTAGAAACATATTTGATTTGGCAACTACCTGTATAATATCCCATATTGTCCCACACGATCTCTTCGACTGATGGAAGAAGTTGCAAAGACATGGTAAGCCCGATGGTTGCCAAGATGTGGTAAGCCATTGAGAGATAATTGCATTCCTTTTTGACTTTAACAGGTTACCTTGATGTGTTTTCGTGCCAAAACTAAATATAAACGGGAAACGATACTGAGATAGACTGACAACTAAAGTGCTAATGACTTTGCGTTCATAATGTTTTACCTCTTTTTACAAAAAATCTTACCGTTTCAGGGTTGTTCCAAGGGCCTTGTTTTCATTGGAATTCAGAAATGCAGAGCGATTTACACCGAGCTCTTAATGGTAATATGTTATTTAAACGCACCTGTTGAGATTTTCTCTTATATTTCCATTTCCTTTTGCGTTAGCTTTAATCGCGTAGTGTTCTTGTTTTCTTTAACGCTGCCTTTCAGAGGATGGTATTCAATACGGAGCATGCTTTTTCTTTGTTTTTTTTGTCTCCCAACTGATTTGATGTTTTGTCATGTTTATGTTGTCTTATCATGCCCTGTGTGTACGAATGCACAGTTTCTCTGCATGTCGGTCCCTGCCTCTCAAGCCCAAAGAGACATTCGCAGTGGGGATGTCAGTACATTTTGTTCATATTTGGCTCAATGCGGTAGTGTTCTGGTTGTCATCATTATTATTATTATGGTTATTATTAAACATCAAATATTAAAGAATTTTTGTCATTGCTCGCTGGAACACACGATATATATCATTATAGGACTGTCACAGCAACTATTACATGTTAAGGATCATCCGCGCAGAGGGCAGACGCCGAGCAAGAAATGAAGAAAAACAAAACAAAATTAAGACTGATTGTGAAAAGAGACCTCGTACGTACAGGAGGCTTATCGTTCTGTTTCTGTTTATTTCATTGTCAGCATCTGCATTTTCACATTTTATAAAGATTGTACCATCCAGGCGAGTTTTTGTCCAAGTGTCGACTTCATAGAAAAATTTCAACAAAAGGGCGATACCAGCGGATACAAAGAGGCATACACAAGAAAAAAGACCCCCACCCCTTTGTTATAATTTCAAAATCCAACAAATGGACCAGCAGAAAGCTCACTGCACCAAGTTTCATTTATGGGCCTGGTTTTGTAAGCGACACTATCTACGGATTGCAAAGCACACTGACGGGTCCCCGAGATCAATTGCGGTTCAGTTTGGCCAACCTTCTATAGGCTAGGCTTTTGTTCTAACAGCTGGAGGTAGACGACTTCATAAAAAAACGCTGCAAGTGGCACAAGAGGTAAACGAAGAACAGGCCTGCGCGTTCACCGGCCGCCATTTGTTCTATGTATGACGACGTGGAACTGCGGTGTTTTGAGGAGAGCCGCCTATCGAGTCTTCTGCGGGGCCTAGAGCTCAAGGTACTGTGCAGGAAAGCGTGGTAAGTGACATGACTGCTATGGATGCTATTATGAGGGCATCTGATTCGGACCCCTGATACGCGGCGGCGTACGTACGCGCCATCATCTCCTTGCTCCTATAGGCTTAGATTCGCTACAATGAACGCTGCTGTGGGATATCATTACAGCGAGAGCTGTTTCAGCTTTGGGCAAGCCATTTAGTAGACGCCATTTTGCGGGGTATAACGTCAGCCGTGTTACGCATTGCGTGGACAGCATCGCCACGCACCTCAGCGCGACTGAGGCATCCACTGACCGAGCGAAACGGCTATGACCCTGTTTTTCCCGATAACCAACGGCGCCAAGCCCTTCGATAGTTTTGAGAAAACGAAGGCAAATAGCTGCCTCAATTTCTTGGCGGACACCACCGGCACCTACCAGCGCGATTTTTGTGTTCACTAAACCAGTGAGCCAGTTATACGCCTTCCCGTCCCTTTCTTGAAAACCAGCGGCGGGCGTAGACTGCGAATCAAACGCCGCTGGGACTTTGACTGTTTGCGTCGGGCAAGGGGGCCCTACAGTTTATGAAGCGAGCCCGGAATGCAATCGAGCCGAAGTCCGCAAGCACCGGTAGGCGGTGAGTGCCGAAACAGGCCTGTGATACGCGCCCAACACGGCAGTCGCCTGCAAAACGTCAAAACGGGCCTGCCACACCAGGCATCTCGGCCGCTAATGGTAATCAGCTTTCGCTGATTAATGTGCTTAGTCGGTAAGCCTAGCTCTAATCAGGCTTTGTGACTACCCTTCTGCGCACCATGCTATTGGGGCAGGGAGAGCGAAGGCCTTAATTTTTATACAAGGGTATGCAACCAACTCCGAGAAAGCTAGTGCAGTTGCTTTACCGCACCCGCATAGTTAGCCAGAACCACCGGAAGGATGAAAATGGCGCTGAAAGCAATGCGAGGAGCAGACGAGCAGAGCAGCAACGCCTGTCCTGTTCTCACTCTTCTTGGTGTCGCTTTTGCAGCTGCTTCCGTCGTTGAAGCGTGTCTAACCGGCGTCTCAGTATCCTCTTACAAAAGAGAAACACCGTAAAAGGAAAAGTTCCAGGCTGAAATTGCAAATGAACAGAGCATATTAGATGCTGTCAGGTGATGCAAGGTAAGACACACCGCCTAGCATCTAGGTTATGGTTCCCATAGCTCACTTTCTGGAGTCGCTCTTGGTAATAGTAGCCCTCAAAGTCGTTATAGTCCGCTTTGTGACGCAACACCACAACTAACATGCATGTATACTGCTGCTTGTAGAAATTTCGTAACGCTGAACATTCTCCGCAAGTGTCAGCATGCAGTTAACATTTGGGGTTGTACATTATCCCTGACGTTTCGTATGTTCGTTGAACACGCAGCTTCATGGTGCAGACAGCTCCTCGCACGACTAAGTCGACACCAGAGTACGACGATGAACAAATAACGAGTGTTCAGATCTCCCTATCATGAACAATCAGGAATATTCATCATGTATATCGTACCCACCTATCAGGACCGGAGAACACTAATCATGGTGTAAATGTGCCTAAGTGTACACTAGCATCTGTTAAAGAAGTGCGAATTTTCATGCACTGTGACACTAATCAAAGCTCATGCCAGTGAATGGATTGCTTGAGCAGTTGCTGGAAGGTTCAACGGCGTCCCTGGGCGGGCACAGCAACTCTGTACATGGGACCGAACCGCGGCTGCGAAAGCGGTTGCGATTTGTCACACCCATTATGTGAGTTTTCGGCGATTCGCTTCATTGGAAACCCTATCACGGCATCGAAGATCGTCTCCTTCGCATTCTTCTGGTTGCCAGTTAAGACGCCTTTACTCATAGCAGTTCACAAATATTAATTTTGGAACTGACAATTGTTATTCTCGCCTGTAAATACCTTACAAAGTGACAATGATCCCGTTTTAGGCTCTTTGCTTTCCAGCATCCTCCTGCCGTAGTGGCCTGCAGAGCGGGCCAGTTCATCCTGCTGGACACCTGGTATAACCCCAGAGCCAGAGTGTGCTGCCTAGGCTGGACTCCTCGTCGGACGCCATCGGGTTGGAGACGCGATGAAGCTGCGGGTCACAAGAGCCGAGACAAGATTATGCTCCATTTATGAAAGCAATGCCACCACCTTCAGATACCCAGTGGAGCACTACCCATCTTACGAGGTCAGTGACTACAAAAGCCATCGGCAATTCTGCGCCCAGCTGCTGGAAAATACATGTACGGTCAAAGAAAAGTGCGCCATATTAGAATGAGCTCTTACAGATTCTGTGACAGAACTAAAAAATTTTTCTTTCTAATCTCTTTATCGCGGGATGCGATATGAAAATAATCCCATGCCCTCGAGCACTTCCACATTTAGTTCACGGCAAATGCCTCATGTATAAATTGCCGTGGTCGATGCTAAACGAAGCATATGACCAGGTAGCATTCTCAGGCCTTGATGAACCAGTAGTATAGTTATTTCACTCAGACAAGAAAGCTGACTAAACGAGTTATTAAAAAGACAAGCTGCGACTCACCGCAGTCACGCCTGATGAAGGAAGCGAGTTGGTTCTGCAGAAGTGTCGTGTTATTTTATTCTTGACTGGCGTTCCTTTCTCAGTTGCACTAAATTCATTTCCCAACTAGACAGACCTTTGTCAGATGTTTTCTTTTGAACCAGTAGCAGCAGCTCAGACAAACAAACTCTGCTAAACTCGGCCTCCACCCAGAGCAATTATAGATGACAGCTGGCTACTGGAACGTTTACGAACGCAATGTTCCGCACAATTCTTAATTCCTCAGTTTTGAATAAGAAAACTTATCTACTACACAGACTGCAAGAAACAATATACAATACATGTAAAGAGCACATAGTAAAGAATTAAAGGTGTACATGGCCTGAATTTTTTCACCATGCGTTAATTAACGCCTTCATCGCGAACTCGTAATTTTTTCCTCTATTTAATCTGGCAGCATCTGTACGTGGCTTACGTTGTCCTCGCCGCGAAGATCATCAGCTTGCCAATAGCATCAGTCTCCGACCTGCCCGCAGTGACCAATGGACGGACGCTTGGCAAGTTCGGAATCCATCTGAACATGTTCTGCGACGAAGGAGGGTGGTCCGCAACCAGCTCTGTGACGGCGAACGGCTTCTAACGTTGAGGCTTGAACTTGACCGTGTCGACAGGCGCCCATCAGCTCGCGCCTTGGCCATCCGTGGCTGCCACCCAGTTTTCGCCGAGGGCCTTTGCCCAGTCCTCTCGCTGAGCAGCTCCCTGGTTGTTCCGGGCTGAAGTGTAGCCGCCGTCGGAAACACGGCGAGACTAGAACACCATGCCGTCACCGACAACGCCTACGGGACGAAACTGAGTGTCCTGCTTTCATGTAGAGCAGCACGAGAGCCTGCTCTAATTTTCATCATTCGTGCATTGTTTCCTGTTTTATAAGTACTTAATTATTTGATATGCTTTACACCACTTCTATTTCTATGAGAAGTGTGTTTAGTAAATATTTTGTCGATGCGCATGTGTTGTATTGACTTTTCTGCTGATATATGGCGTCTTTCTGTATTACTGCTGCCTGAAGAATGTGGCCTTCTAAGGCATGGCGTTAGGATTTGGCCGATTTATACAGGACACACGGCAAGGTGACGCACACACACAAATGAAAAATAGAACGCAACGCCGTGTACGATTCTAACAGCACGAAATCGCTCCGATTGGACTCGTTTGAAGCTTTATGTTTCTTTTAGGTCACCTGGAGGTGACATTTTCTCGAATTCTTTTTTGCAGAGTTAAACACCACAAAGCCGCTCGTGTGCAGAGTGAGTCGACATAGTTTAGAGACGTGATCAGTTTCCACCCCCCGCGATTTTTTAACATACACTGACATCGCCCACCACGTGAGAGCACTTACAACGCGGTAGCTGTCAGTGCGACATCTAGGCGCATGTAGGGAAGAAAAACGCAGGAGGGCGCGTTACAGCATGCCGCCGAGCTTTGCAAACCAAGGCTCTCGAAGTCATTGCCTTTGTCCAATAAAAAGTTTTTTCCCGATAAGCCGAGGCCATTCAGGGTTCGGTCTTGGTCCGAGGACTGGAAATAGCGAATGGGACGGGCTGAGCACTGCAGGCCAAGTACGCAGTGGCAGGAGAACGAAGACTAATGCAGTGCTCGACTATACCGCACGGGGAGGAGCCAGCACATACGCGACAAATGCGTGATAACCCTGAAGATGAAAGCTGGGCTAGCTGCAGCTTGGCTAGCAGCTGCATCATGGTTGCTAAAGCGAACCAGCACAAGGCACGGCGGAAAAGAAGCCCACCTGACTCGTCGACCTCCGGCATATTGCCGCAAAAATTTGCAGTGTTTGTTCGTTCTTCAAATCGGCCGCCACATCATTTTAACGCTTTGTTTGCGACGCAAGACGCGAATAGATTTATCTCGATTGATCGCAGCCAGGCAGAGCTGATTCTACGTTGTTCTGTAATGTTCGAATAACTTTGCACGCTTTATCTCGAAAGTTCGCTATCAGCTTCCGAATGAGCCCGTCCGTCGTTACGTCGAGGAGATGAAGCGCCTATTTCGCCGCGCCGACCCCGAGATGATAGAGGAAAAGAGAGCTCAGTTTTAATGCGTGGCGCAAAAGTACAACTCTTTGGCAGCCTCCTCCGCCAGCCGCCAAAAACAGTCGAGAAATTCATGCAAGAAGCCTGCACGATTGAGAAGACACTCGACGTCCGAGCTCGGCAGTACAATCGCCCTTCCTCTGCCTGTGCAATTCGTTCTGACACGACGGCCACCACTAGCGACCCTTTGCGGGAAGTTATCCGCGAAATCGTCCGAGAGGAGCTATGCCGATTAATGCCATCCTCCCCACAGCCACAAGCAGCGACTCTGATGGATGTGGTACGGGAAGAAGTGCAGCAGGCACTTGGAACCCCGACGGCCACAGAACCCCCGGCTATGACCTGTGCCGCTGCAGTAAGAACTACTCAGCCCCAACGACAACCCCTGCATCCTGTCCGACATGAACAACTTGTTCCCGAACGCCACCTCCCTGCCCCCGCCCGCCCAGCCTACGATCGACGCTCAAGCCGCACGAAATGCGACGCCTGGAGGACTTCCGACAACCGACCGTTGTGCTTCCATCGCGGTAGGGCTGGCCATATTCTTCGTCACTGCCCGTGCCGACATATCGGTCTTCGAGGATTTGCCGTTAACGCCGCACGACCATGCTTCGGCAAACGTCCGCAGGAAATCGACGAGTACCTGCGTCGAGAGGACTACATAATAATAATTGGTTTTGGGGGAAAGGAAATGGCGCAGTATCTGTCTCATATATCGTTGGACACCTGAACCGCGCCGTAAGGGAAGGGATAAAGGAGGGAGTGAAAAAAGAAAGGAAGAAGAGGTGCCGTAGTGGAGGGCTCCGGAATAATTTCGACCACCTGGGGATCTTTAACGTGCACTGACATCGCACAGCACACGGGCGCCTTAGCGTTTTTCCTCCATAAAAACACAGCCGCCGCGGTCGGGTTCAAACCCGGGAACTCCGGATCAGTAGTCTTATCACTAACAGAACAGCTCTTCGATGTCAACCGAGAAGCCCGAGTTAACAGCAGAAAGGCTATCCCCTAACACTTGCGCCACTCGATCCGAGCTGCTGACCATTTACGGATCATTGTTGCCAGACTTTTCAGGTGGCGCAGAAGGTACCGACTGACCACATCTTACAGGACCCAGTTCCGTAACTATGGCTCTAAAAGGGCACTCCATCGCGTAGCTCTAAGCACTGAAGAACACAGTGAGCACAAGGCCCTTGTTCATCACCACTTCACTTTTTAGCCGATCGAGTTTCAGATCCCTTAACAGTGCAACCGCCTTAGCCTTCGCTTTGGACGGATTCAGGTCTGTGCTCCTAAATTTTTTAGACAGCTGACATGGCCTTATCACTAAAAAGCTTCTAAGGCAGGACCACAAAGCCTCCTTCTTTATCGGCCATCATCAAAGCGAGGTCAGAGTTTCTAAAATAGCTTTCCACAGATCTCACCATGGAATTTCCTCTCTTCTTGCTTTTGAAAGTGTTGCGGATCGTATCAACGCATTCTAAATGGTGAGCACGAAAAGCGATTCGGCATGTAGTCCTTTAGCAGGCTGCGAGGTCGTTCGAAACTGGGGCTTAGCCCGGTTTCGAACACAGATCTCACCATGGAATTTCCTCTCTTCTTGGTTTTGAAAGTGTGGCGGATCGTATCAACGCATTCTAAATGGTGAGCACGAAAAGCGATTCGGCATGTAGTCCTTTAGCAGGCTGCGAAGTCGTTCGAAACTGGGGCTCAACCCGGTTTCGAACGACTTTGCAGTCTGCTAAAGGACTACATGCCAAATCGCTTTTCGTGCTTACCATTTAGAATGCGTTGATACGATCCGCCACACTTTCAAAAGCAAGAAGAGAGGAAATTCCATGGTGAGATCTGTGGAAAGCTATTTTAGAAACTCTGACCTCGCTTTGATGATGGCCGATAAAGAAGGAGGCTTTGTGGTACTGCCTTAGAAGCTTTTTAGTGACAAGGCCATGTCAGCTGTCTTAAAAAACTTTAGGAGCACAGACCTGAATCCGTCCAAAGCGAAGGCTAAGGCGGTTGCACTGTTAAGGGATCTGAAATTCGATCGGCTAAAAAGTAAAGTGGTGATGAACAAGGGCCTTGTGCTCACTGTGTTCTTCAGTGCTTAGAGCCACACGATGGAGTGCCCTTTTAGAGCCATCGTTACGGAACTGGATCCTGGCAAGCTGTGGTCAGTCGGTACCTTCTGCGCCATCTGGGAAGTCTGGCAACAATGATCCGTAAATGGTCAGCAGCTCGGACCGAGTGGCGCAAGTGTTAGGGGATAGCCTTTCTGCTGTTAACTCAGGCTTCTCGGCTGTTCTACTCCCTTCCCCACGATGACCTTTTCCGCGAAGTCCGGAACTGTATCTAAAGATCTGGTGATGTGTCTTTCCAGAATGCGTGTGGTATTTCTGTGGAAGGTTTCCTGGAATTGCTTAAGGTATATCTTTCATCAATGATTGTGAGTTTTCAGGATAAATTTTACGTGCAGAAACGCGGCACTTGTATAGGTTCATGTGTAAATCCCGTTTTAGCTGAGATCCTTTTAGCTGAAATTGACCGCTCGCTATCGCGGGTACTTTCTGACGACCGTATCGTTCGGGTGTTCCGATACGTAGATAACTTTTTAATCCTTTTAACTATTGACCGCAACGATAACTTGACACAGGTTGCTATGGAGGTTTTAGCATCTTTTAAGTCTGCTTTTCCCAGTTATAATTTTACCACTGAAGTTCCTGAAAATACTTGTTTGTAATTCTTAGACTTAAAATTATTTTTTAACAATCCTGACCACTTATGCTGGGCGTACATGCCTAGGTCGAAAAAGGCACTCCTGTCATTTAACTCGTCTCATTCGAAGCTGGTCAATAGGGGTATTTCGTCAACTTGCTTCAGGGCTTCGTTAACCAAGTCCTGCCCTCATAAAGTTAAGGTTAGCTTTGATGCTCAGATGGATCGCCTTCGGTCTGCCGGTTTTCCGCTCGCCCTTCTTCGGGCTGTTGCCGAATCCCTTTTTGAAGTCCTTCCACCCAAACTCAAAGCCTCGTGGGGCGGATGCAGAGGAGAGGCGGAAGTATGAAGTTATGCTCTATGTTAACAGGGCCTCGCACGGCCTGAAGAGGGTCGCGGGTAAATTCGGCATAGAGGTCCTTTTTTTGGCACCTTGCAAGCTGTCGAGTTTGTGCAATTTAGTTAGACCCTATAGGCAAAAGAATATTGAGTGTAGCACTAACCACAGGAACAAGTTTGTCACTGTATATCGAATGTAATTTATAAGATTCCGCTGAGCTGTGGTAAGATGTACGTCGGGCAAAGTGGCCACTGCATCAACTTTAAATTATTAGAACATGCCAATTCCTTAGCTGATTCTAGAGGGCAGCATATGCCTAAGCATTGTAAGACCTGCAAGCATGATGACAAAGATTGCACTCCACTTTTAGGCAGGACTATGATTATCGGACGCGCGAGGGATAAGAACGAACGTGAAGTCATCGAAGCCTTGGAAATCGCGAGATTAGGGCCGGACAAATGTGTTAGCGAGGCTTCCATACGCCTGTACCACAAGGAGTTTCAGTTTCTTGGATTGATGAGATGATTATGGCTTTTCTCTCTGTGGTTGTTGCGCATGCGCTTTGTTGTCGAAGAAACGAGGCGTTGGTGCAATAAACCAGTTGTTAGTCTGCGCTAGTCTCGTGGGGTTCTTCTCTCTTGTCCCGTCGCTTTTGCGCAGTTATTCATTGTTTGCATAATGTCGTACCAACTAGACCCTCACCGCACTCTTCAGAATAGTTAATCTTCTCTTGTCTATACCGCCGTTCAGCAGCGGCTGGACTCCTCTGCATGCGTGTCAAACGTTGTGATACAGACGCCCACTACATCTTCGCCTTTTATACGCAATCCTGCGCATGCAACGCGGGGTTCGAGTCATAGAGCGGCGTGCGGCGAGGCGGCGACGCTCGGCTACTGATCCGAAGTTCCCGGGTTCTAATCGGACCGCGGCGGCTGCGTTTCGATGGAGGCAAAACACTCAGGCGCCCGTGTGCCGTGCGATATCAGTGCACGTTAAAGATCCCCAGGTGGTCGAAATTATTCCGGAGCCCTCCACTACGGAACCTTTTTCTTCCTTTCTTCTTTCACTCCCTCTTTTATCCCTTCCCTTACGGCGCAGTTCAGGGGCGCGATTACGGATCAGTCTCAAAAAACTGTCTCAATATTGAGACAGTGACGTCAAAATGACGACACCGAGAAATGCCGACCGCCGAATCGGCCAATGCGGAGCAAGGAGGCGGTGGGCTCCGCCCCGAAACCACTATTCGCACGACAAGGGACCGTAGACTAATGTTTTGCAGTAAAGACGCAGTGAATAAAAACGAGTAATGTTTTATTTTGCTAAGAAACTGTATTTAAAACCCAACAGCACCAAGCAAAAGAACCAGTGTTTTCATTTTTGCAATTAAGTTTGCTGTTCAGTCACTTTTTTTTGCCGCGAAGGTGTGCTGTCAGCGGTATAGCGTGAACATGTTAGTCTGAAAATGAACAAAAACGCAATGAAGAAAACAAGTAATGTTTTATTTTGGTAGTAAACTGTGTTGCAATCTCAACAACACGAGGGAAAATTAGAAGCATTTTCAGTTTTGCAATTAAATTTGCTGCAGGTTAACTTCTCTTGCCATGAGGGCGCGCTGGCAGTGGCATAACGTGAACATGGCGGCCTGCAAGAAAACAGCTGATTCCATGGCTAGTTCCTGTTTTTTCGCGTGTCGTCTAAAATCAAGGTACTTTGCGGATGTCTTAAGTGCGCAGAAAAATCTGATTGAAGGCAGTGAATGCTACGGGCCTGCCGAGATCAACTTACAAGCAGCGCTCGGCTCGAAAATCGACGAAGACAACTTTAGTCTGTGTTCTCGGTCGGCGCCTATCGATCGCCGAGTGACGTGTGGTTCTGTTTATTTTCTTTAGAAAATACCAGAAAACCATGAATCATTACATAGAAGCAACTGCCGACAGACAGGTGCAGCTGCTGATAGCTTGCAATCTCGGTGCGGGAAATGAGAGCCGACACGGCCTGCCTCTGTGGCAGCACTCTTCTGCCTCGTAACCAAGTGTTGCCGCCCACATCGGGCTAAGCACTTGATGTTCCGTTTGTATTTTTGTAGCTCCGTTCGGTTTATGTTCAGTTGTTGCCGTAGTTTCTTTTTTTTTCCTGTGCAAGATGCAGAAATTGTGATGTTTATGCTCCACTTTGTTTAGAGAGAAAGGAAGCACTTGACTTGATAACTTTGCTATTGTCACCGAGGAGAGAACGAGCTTGTTCCATTAACGTTATTTACTGATCATGTAGTAGATCCAGAGTCAACCTGGAAAGAAATAGTTTGCTTGTATAGAGGCTAATTGCAACTGGGCAGAAAGTTGAGCAAGTTTGTTCATGTTTGCTGGTACACAGCGCTTGAATTGCATATGATCCAGGGCAGTGAGGTAGGTACGACAGGGCAGTGATGTGTAATATTGTATTTTGCTCAGCAGGCGGAGTGATGTTGGTATAACTGGGTTTGGTGAGGGCAGTGTTTGAAGGGCTTTAAATACTTTGCATAGCTTCTAACATGCACTTCCTTTCAGGTCGGAAGACCACTTGTTTTTTTTTAAAATTATGGTCCATCATATCTGAGACACCCTGTATACAAGCCACTCCAGTTTGAAAGGGAACAGCCAGTTGAAAATGACTAGGACATTAAATACCTAGGCGAAAAGTAGCTTGACAGCAGTTGCACTTATCACACATATTATATGATAGCACGAGGAGCTTGTCCGGCCATTCGGCATTGTCACCGTCTCGTGTCATCATGGACAAGACTTCATAGCCCTGTGTTACGCAAACCAAGCTAGGTGTCAGTTATGGGCAATAACCGAGTGCTCAAAATTTCCCACAATGGAGCTGCCTGTATATTCTTAGAGCTGTAGAGCATTTCCAGTAACGGTGTTGCATGATTTGTGATTGTAAACTAACCTCTAATCACACACCATCTCCTTGATGATGTGTCTGTGATGTTTACACATCTTTGTCTATCAGTGAAGATGTTCTAGTCATTCAGCAGTCATTGTAGCCACTGCACCTTACAATCTTTATTATGCATTGTTGTACAGCGGTTTCCTTGCAGTAGGTACAGCTTTTAGCACAGAGCGAAGCCCCTAGCCACACACCATTACGCTAAAAGCTTAGGTTTGGTATTTACACTAGTTATATGTGCCAAAATGTTTTGTAGTCCGGAAAATGCATCATGTACACTGTACTATGCCATATTTATTGTACAGGTAGCCTCTGTATGAAAGAAAACATGCACTTTGAACTCAATTTTTCAGATTTTTTTTCTTAACTGCACTCACAAATGCCATACGGTAATTGTACATCAAGGTAAAGTATGCTTGTATGTACACTGCCTTTTCTGCAATAGAAACACTCGTGTAAAATGCTGTGCCTAAAAAAGTAAATGCGCTTACTGAATGTATGATGCAATAAAAAACAGCTTTTTGATTCCAACAAGCATCACAAATATTTCATGCCTTATTCCAGCACTACACGTTTGGTTCATGCATGTTCGTCACACAGGTAATGACCACAGGCACTCCACCAAGCTGGAAGGAGACAGCAGAGAAGGGGCAGGTGGGCTGACATAAGCATTGACAAAAGAGAGTTCAAAATGATGCTTTTCAGAAATTGGGCGAGCTGCTTCAACACCTTTTCCGTCTTCAGGAAGAGACTGTGCAACACGCTGCTGAGGGACTGGAAGATATACTAGCAAACACACTGAAAATGAAGTGGCAGCCGGTGGGGGGCACTTGTTTGTCACTGCTGGCTTCTCGCTGCACACAGGTTGGCCAAGGGCACAACCACATCACACAATTGCTCACACACTTGCAGATGTGTGTTGTGCAATGACACAAGGAAATGACAGTGGCAACAGGGGAAGAGTGCCTGATATGACTCTCTATGCCAGCATGGTGAGTCGTCTCTGGACGCTAGATTTTCCATCGCAACTGCCGCTGCACCATCCCTCGGTACGCCTTCCTCT
This sequence comes from Amblyomma americanum, assembly GCF_052857255.1. Classification (NCBI taxonomy): domain Eukaryota; kingdom Metazoa; phylum Arthropoda; class Arachnida; order Ixodida; family Ixodidae; genus Amblyomma; species Amblyomma americanum. The sequence continues at coordinate 11,726,366 of NC_135497.1, read as the reverse complement.
GGAGACGGTTCGTCCTAGAGAGGCCAAAAGTACAGCACCGCATGCTCTTCTCAGGAGGCAGGTGAGGAGGGATCCTGTCTGTACGAGGCAGACACCATTTAGAGGTGGCCCGTTGTTATCTGGGTCAGAGGTAGTGTCGCCTGCACCCTCTGCTGATATGGGCACATCCAAACAGTGGCTGTGAAGTGCAGCACGTGCGGTGATGATGCGCACTGTCCACTTCCACTGGCACTGGTGCATCCGGTGCCCTTGAAAGCAACGGAAGCAGCTCTTCGGCACACCAATACAGCGCTCAGCCACAAATTGTGTGAAAGCATGTGGCGTGTTGTACAGGCCTTCTGCTGAGTCAGGTCTGTAATGTCATGCAACTGGTGCAGGCAGCCATGGCTCCAGTGGGTAGACATAGTCTCCTGCATAACAAAAAATGATGCAGCTAAGCATGTCCTTTCTCAGTGATCTCAACAGCATTACAGGACACTCTGCTATACAGTAGAAAACTCACGCCAAGTAGCCCACATCCAGGCTTTGCTGAATATGACATTCAAGAGCATACATACATGCAGGATTTAGATGTATAAGTGAGCACTACTGTAAGGTCAGTCTTTTACCACCATATTCATATAAATGATGCGCTATGATTGCCTACAAAACACAAGCGCTGTCAGGTGCATTTTGCTTTGGTTTCTTCAACAGGAAAGGCTATGCATTTCAACAATGTAATATGTGTCCTGTGTTTCTGCTGCAATTATATTTAACAACAGGAAAGGGTGGCAATACACTGTATCATACTGTAAAGTGTCTGCATTTGTGTAACTGTCCAGACTGATTCTTATAGCTTTAGCAGATCCGGCCAAATGCATAGTGCTGGAGCTCAATAGATGTGACTGAGTTCGCCCGACGGGTGACACGGCTATTTTACTGCTTACCCAGAAAAAAAATCACCGTCGTCCAGCAGGCCTTCCTCAGCCTCGGAATGCCGCCAGACAAACGCGTCGCGGAAGGATCCGGGTCAGTGCGAGTCCACGGCCAGGATGCACATGTTCGCGCCACAGATCTGAGAAAAAACAAGCACAGCCCGTACTCACTCTCGCTGCCGAGGCCCGCACTTGTAGCTCATGCACTTGTAGCACTTGAACTCATGCGGTCAAAAACAGTGGCCGAGGTATACTCACTATTACGTCCGCAGCGTAGAACCGCTTGCGGCTCGTTCGCAGCACTGCCCCCAGACTCCTTGATAGTGATGAGTGCCCAATCGACACACCCGACGACGCCGGAGATGCTGCCGCGGCGAACGTTTAGGCAAAGGACGCCCTCCTTCGCCGCCGCCTTCTCCTCGGGTCTCCTCGGAAAGCGAACACCCCCCTTCTGTGACCCAACGTTGACATTGGTCTCCGCTGCCCGCCGCAAAGGCTTGTTCACAGTCGGTTGGGCTGCGCCGACGTTTTCTTCATTTCCAACGGCGCCTTGAAACCCACCGGAGGCGAAGAAGCGCAGCGCGCACAGCACCTGCCGCTCCACTGACAGCGCACTCACCCGCGCACTTCCCAGTTCAACGGCGAGTTCGTCGCACAGACACTGCGCAGTCTCCTCGAAATAACTCTCCCGCGCGTCAAAGTCGTCTTCATGCACCCTCCGACACCGTTGCTCGCGCGGTCACCCGCGTATACGACGATGTAAAAAGCCGCCATTTTCTGTCTCAAACGTGTTGATACTACTTTTTCCAGTCTCAAAAAATCGTCTCAATCTGCCCGCATAATTAGATGGCCAACGTCACCACTTCTGCGCCATTTACGACGTCAGTCATTGACGAAAAAAATCAAAATGGCCGCCGACCAATAGGAGAGAGGCAAATGATATACTTTTTGAGACAATTTCGATTGAGACTGATCCGTAATCGCGCCCCTGGGATACCCCACAGCTGGCCGCGTTCTTCGTCGCCGCCTAATAATAATAATTGGTTTTTCGGGAAAGGAAATGGCGCAGTATTTGTCTCGTATATCGTTGGACACCTGGGGCGCGATTACGGATCAGTCTCAATCGAAATTGTCTCAAAAAGTATATCATTTGCCTCTCTCCTATTGGTCGGCGGCCATTTTGATTTTTTTCGTCAATGACTGACGTCGTAAATGGCGCAGAAGTGGTGACGTTGGCCATCTAATTATGCGGGCAGATTGAGACGATTTTTTGAGACTGGAAAAAGTAGTATCAACACGTTTGAGACAGAAAATGGCGGCTGTTTACATCGTCGTATACGCGGGTGACCGCGCGAGCAACGGTGTCGGAGGGTGCATGAAGACGACTTTGACGCGCGGGAGAGTTATTTCGAGGAGACTGCGCAGTGTCTGTGCGACGAATTCGCCGTTGAACTGGGAGGTGCGCGGGTGAGTGCGCTGTCAGTGGAGCGGCAGGTGCTGTGCGCGCTGCGCTTCTTCGCCTCCGGTGGGTTTCAAGGCGCCGTTGGAAATGAAGAAAACGTCGGCGCAGCCCAACCGACTGTGAACAAGCCTTTGCGGCGGGCAGCGGAGACCAATGTCAACGTTGGGTAACAGAAGGGGGGTGTTCGCTCGGCAGCGAGAGTGAGTACGGGCTGTGCTTGTTTTTTCTCAGATCTGTGGCGCGAACATGTGCATCCTGGCCGTGGACTCGCACTGACCCGGATCCTTCCGCGACGCGTTTGTCTGGCGGCATTCCGAGGCTGAGGAAGGCCTGCTGGACGACGGTGATTTTTTTTCTGGGTAAGCAGTAAAATAGCCGTGTCACCCGTCGGGCGAACTCAGTCACATCTATTGAGCTCCAGCACTATGCATTTGGCCGGATCTGCTAAAGCTACAAGAATCAGTCTGGACAGTTACACAAATGCAGACACTTTACAGTATGATACAGTGTATTGCCACCCTTTCCTTTTGTTAAATATAATTGCAGCAGAAACACAGGACACATATTACATTGTTGAAATGCATAGCCTTTCCTGTTGAAGAAACCAAAGCAAAATGCACCTGACAGCGCTTGTGTTTTGTAGGCAATCATAGCGCATCATTTATATGAATATGGTGGTAAAAGACTGACCTTACAGTAGTGCTCACTTATACATCTAAATCCTGCATGTATGTATGCTCTTGAATGTCATATTCAGCAAAGCCTGGATGTGGGCTACTTGGCGTGAGTTTTCTACTGTATAGCAGAGTGTCCTGTAATGCTGTTGAGATCACTGAGAAAGGACATGCTTAGCTGCATCATTTTTTGTTATGCAGGAGACTATGTCTACCCACTGGAGCCATGGCTGCCTGCACCAGTTGCATGACATTACAGACCTGACTCAGCAGAAGGCCTGTACAACACGCCACATGCTTTCACACAATTTGTGGCTGAGCGCTGTATTGGTGTGCCGAAGAGCTGCTTCCGTTGCTTTCAAGGGCACCGGATGCACCAGTGCCAGTGGAAGTGGACAGTGCGCATCATCACCGCACGTGCTGCACTTCACAGCCTCTGTTTGGATGTGCCCATATCAGCAGAGGGTGCAGGCGACACTACCTCTGACCCAGATAACAACGGGCCACCTCTAAATGGTGGCTGCCTCGTACAGACAGGATCCCTCCTCACCTGCCTCCTGAGAAGAGCATGCGGTGCTGTACTTTTGGCCTCTCTAGGACGACCCGTCTCCAGAGGAAGGCGTACCGAGGGGTGGTGCAGCGGCAGTTGCGATGGAAAATCTAGCGTCCAGAGACGACTCACCATGCTGGCATAGAGAGTCATATCAGGCACTCTTCCCCTGTTGCCACTGTCATTTCCTTGTGTCGTTGCACAACACACATCTGCAAGTGTGTGAGCAATTGTGTGATGTGGTTGTGCCCTTGGCCAACCTGTGTGCAGCGAGAAGCAAACAGTGACAAACAAGTGCCCCCCACCGGCTGCCACTTCATTTTCAGTGTGTTTGCTAGTATATCTTCCAGTCCCTCAGCAGCGTGTTGCACAGTCTCTTCCTGAAGACGGAAAAGGTGTTGAAGCAGCTCGCCCAATTTCTGAAAAGCATCATTTTGAACTCTCTTTTGTCAATGCTTATGTCAGCCCACCTGCTCCTTCTCTGCTGTCTCCTTCCAGCTTGGTGGAGTGCCTGTGGTCATTACCTGTGTGACGAACATGCATGAACCAAACGTGTAGTGCTGGAATAAGGCATGAAATATTTGTGATGCTTGTTGGAATCAAAAAGCTGTTTTTTATTGCATCATACATTCAGTAAGCGCGTTTATTTTTTTAGGCACAGCATTTGACACGAGTGTTTCTATTGCAGAAAAGGCAGTGTACATACAAGCATACTTTACCTTGATGTACAATTACCGTATGGCATTTCTGAGTGCAGTTAAGAAAAAAAATCTGAAAAATTGAGTTCAAAGTGCATGTTTTCTTTCATACAGAGGCTACCTGTACAATAAATATGGCATAGTACAGTGTACATGATGCATTTTCCGGACTACAAAACATTTTGGCACATATAAGTAGTGTAAATACGAAAGCTAAGCTTTTAGCGTAATGGTGTGTGGCTAGGGGTTTCGCTCTGTGCTAAAAGCTGTACCTACTGCAAGGAAACCGGTGTACAACAATGCATAATAAAGATTGTAAGGTGCAGTGGCTACAATGACTAGAACATCTTCACTGATAGACAAAGATGTGTAAACATCACAGACACATCATCAAGGAGATGGTGTGTGATTAGAGGTTAGTTTACAATCACAAATCATGCAACACCGTTACTGGAAATGCTCTACAGCTCTAGGAATATACATGCAGCTCCATTGTGGGAAATTTTGAGCACTCGGTTATTGCCCCATAACTGACACCTAGCTTGGTTTGCGTAACACAGGGCTATGAAGTCTTGTCCATGATGACACGAGACGGTGACAATGCCGAATGGCCGGACAAGCTCCTTGTGCTATCATATAATATGTGTGATAAGTGCAACTGCTGTCAAGCTACTTTTCGCCTAGGTATTTAATGTCCTAGTCATTTTCAACTGGCTGTTCCCTTTCAAACTGGAGTGGCCTGTATACAGGGTGTCTCAGATATGATGGACCATAATTTAAAAAAAAAAACAAGTGGTCTTCCGACCTGAAAGGAAGTGCATGTTAGAAGCTATGCAAAGTATTTAAAGCCCTTCAAACACTGCCCTCACCAAACCCAGTTATACCAACATCACTCCGCCTGCTGAGCAAAATACAATATTACACATCACTGCCCTGTCATACCTACCTCACTGCCCTGGATCATATGCAATTCAAGCGCTGTGTACCAGCAAACATGAACAAACTTGCTCAACTTTCTGCCCAGTTGCAATTAGCCTCTATACAAGCAAACTACTTCTTTCCAGGTTGACCCTGGATCTACTACATGATCAGTAAATAACGTTAATGGAACAAGCTCGTTCTCTCCTCGGTGACAATAGCAAAGTTATCAAGTCAAGTGCTTCCTTTCTCTTTAAGCAAAGTGGAGCATAAACATCACAATTTCTGCATCTTGCACAGGAAAAAAAAGAAACTACGGCAACAACTGAACATAAACCGAACGGAGCTACAAAAATACAAACGGAACATCAAGTGCTTAGCCCGATGTGGGCGGCAACACTTGGTTACGAGGCAGAAGAGTGCTGCCACAGAGGCAGGCCGTGTCGGCTCTCATTTCCCGCACCGAGATTGCAAGCTATCAGCAGCTGCACCTGTCTGTCGGCAGTTGCTTCTATGTGATGATTCATGGTTTTCTGGTATTTTCTAAAGAAAATAAACAGAACCACACGTCACTCGGCGATCGATAGGCGCCGACCGAGAACACAGACTAAAGTTGTCTTCGTCGATTTTCGAGCCGAGCGCTGCTTGTAAGTTGATCTCGGCAGGCCCGTAGCATTCACTGCCTTCAATCAGATTTTTCTGCGCACTTAAGACATCCGCAAAGTACCTTGATTTTAGACGACACGCGAAAAAACAGGAACTACCCATGGAATCAGCTGTTTTCTTGCAGGCCGTTATGTTCACGTTATGCCACTGCCAGCGCGCCCTCATGGCAAGAAAAGTTAACCTGTAGCAAATTTAATTGCAAAACTGAGAATGCTTCTAATTTTCCCTCGTGTTGTTGAGATTGCAGCACAGTTTACTACCAAAATAAAACATTACTTGTTTTCTTCATTGCGTTTTTGTTCATTTTCAGACTAACATGTTCACGCTATACCGCTGACAGCATACCTTCGCGACAAAAAAAGTAACTGAACAGCAAACTTAATTGCAAAAATGAAAACACTGGTTCTTTTGCTTGGTGCTGTTGGGTTTTAAATACAGTTTCTTAGCAAAATAAAACATTACTCTTTTTTATTCACTGCGTCTTTACTGCAACACATTAGTCTACGGTCCCTTGTCGTGCGAATAGTGGTTTCGGGGCGGAGCCCACCGCCTCCTTGCTCCGCATTGGCCGATTCGGCGGTCGGCATTTCTCGGTGTCGTCATTTTGACGTCACTGTCTCAATATTGAGACAGTTTTTTGAGACTGATCCGTAATCGCGCCCCAGGTTACGCTGGTATCGGCGCATGCGCACAACTGCTCATCCGCGTGACGTCACGCTCGGCTTTGACGGCGGAGCTGGCGCGCGGCTGCGGCGACGGTGAAGCGCACGCCGCACTTTGCTCCTCTTTAGTTGCCATGGAAACGGCGCATGCGCACAACTGTCCTCTCCCATGTACCAAGAAATGCTCGAATGGTAGCCCAGCGTAGCTGTCGCTACAGAATAGCTGCGGTTTAACTACTGTTGAGCCTGGTTAGCGTATTCGAAAGCTGTGATGTATCGGGCAAGTAGACGCGGCTTGGTGTCTGTAACGTTGAGCGTGTTCCGCACACTGGATAGGCAGCGCGCCCACCCTGCTACCCTGGCAGGTGGCAGATAAATTAACGGTTGATCGTGAGAGGTTCATCACCCAATAAACGCTGCGGGTATTCTATCGCCCTTTACCGGGAAATCGGAAGGTCAAAGGTCAAATGGTGCGTATCCATGGTGGACCACACATGGTAAGATCTATACAGCCACACCCGACCTCTCGCTCAATTGAAGGTCAACCAGTAACACGCTGCGAAATCGTCTGTCCCTGGCGAAGTGAAGCTTTCGCTTCGAATCAGGTAAGCAATCAAGGGGGTGAAAAGCACTGAAAAAGAAAAAAATAAAACAAAAGAAAAAATGAGAAAGTACTGCAGCCAACTAATTCTTTGAACAGATGACTCGCCACAGTGGCTCAGTATAAGTGGCTCGTCTACTCAACTCGAAGTACTCAACTGTGTTCTTCCAAAATTACCACGGGCAACGTGCAGGACAACATCGCCTAAAATCAGAAAACGCGAAGGCTCGGGTGGCAGCAAAGAAATATCGACTATACAGAGACAAGAAGAAAACGCTGAAGCAGATTCATATCACCCCTGCGCGCTGCAGCACATAATTAAGGAGAACACGCGCGCTGTTTCTTCTAGTTACACGTCAAAACCGCACCATTTCGTTTCTCGCGGCACGCGCAAAGATATGCCCGTGGCGGCACTGATCCCGAGGACGCGTAGCGCCAGTCACTTTAACTTGCGGAAATAGAGGGCACACAAATGAGCATTTACGGCGGTGCATCGCGGATGTAGATCAGGCAAGCGGGCGAACGAAGGCAGAGGAAGCCGCGCGTCGGCACTGAAATTGCTTAGGGGCAAAGGTAACAGTCCGTGGACACGTATCTTGCGCCGTCAAAAAGAGAGAAATTTAGGAGGGAGCGAAGAAAGGAAAATCGGTGAGGAGGAAAGGAGAGGCTGAATAGCTGCAAAAGCTGTCCCTTATTATTGTGGCTGCAGTCGAGCGGCATGGTGCTCACCCCGCATATAGTAGCCGTAGTAAGTGGTTTTTATTAATAGGATAATAAAAAGGAAGGAAACGATTTTTGCTAGCCCCGGCGTCTGCCATCGATACTGAAGCACCTGAGCTGGGGCAGTGGATAGCAGGCAGAATGGAGAAATGAAATGAAAGAGGTGAGGGGACTGGAAGAGAGGATAGGGAGAGAACCCGTGATTAGTTCATGATAGAGCAATAAAAACACACGCGCACAGCACTATGCTGATTGTGGGGCTTCCAGTTGTTAATCGTCCAAGGTAGAACTCGCGCAGCGTTCGGTCACTGCGTGTAACTACCTGACGTAGAACCGACGGGACGTCAAGCCCATCTGTTCGAAGAATGCACAGAGGCTCACCAAGGTTCTCTTACGGATGCGCGCACTGCCCTACGGCCACAATGGCATCTTGAGGGAGTCTGGTAGTATGGCCAGCGCCCTATAGTCCACAAGCATATCGCTACGAGCATCGGCGAACGCGGCACAGTGAAGGAGCAGGTGTTCTAGTGTTTCCACTGCACCGCATCCGTCACACACATCACTCGTCGCGATTTCGTGACGCTCCCGTCGTTCCCTGGGCCGCACGCAGCCAGTGCGCGCGTGGAGGATCATTGCACGTTGCGACCGCGTAAGTGCTCGACAGACAGTGGTGCTGTCGATGCGCTCACCTCCTGCGATGCGTGGGTCGGGGTGCTGCTTTCGGAGATGGTTGTGGATGACCGCACGCTCGTCCTCCAGCGCAAAGGGCAGATCGCTGGGAGGTAGTTGGTGCCGAAAGCTATTTTACAGCCAAAGCTATGTTTAGGGCGTAGTAAAAATTAATAATAATAATAATTGGTTTTGGGAGAAAGGAAATGGCGCAGTATCTGTCTCACATATCGGCAGACACCTGAACCACGCCTTAAGGGAAGGGATAAGGGAGGGACGAAAGAAATACAGAGGTACCGTAGTAGAGGGCTCCGGAATAATTTCGGCCACCTGGAGATCTTTAACGTGCATTGACATCGCACAGCACACGGGCGCCTTAGCGTTTCGCCTCCATCGAAACACGGCCGCCGCGGTCGGGTTCGAACCCGGCTACTCCGGGTCAGTAGCCGAGTGCCCTAATCACTGAGCCATCGCGGCGGGTGTTGTTACTTCAAGCCGTAACCGCGGATTTCGCCGATGCCAGTCCGAAGCCTGGTCCGGGCAGTCTAAAACCTCTCAGGTGTGTGTTGTGTGTTTGTTGTGTTTTGAAGCACATAGGCAACTGTGGCCATCATGCGCCAAGACCATCAAGGCCAGCGCACCACGAACGCCGCCTAAGGGCTGTACATCTTAGTGTTTTTTTCAGCGTACGTGTCGCTCTCGGAGAGTCCACTGACGTGAACCAGCTATGCTCGTTTCATTTTCTTGAAATCGCGAGGGGTTAAAATGAAAATTCGATTCTGGGGAAAGGAAAGGAGCAGTAGCTGTCTCACAAATCGGCGGACACCTGAACCGCGCCGTAAGGGACGGGATAAAGGAGGGAGTGAAAGAAGAAAGGAAGAGGTGCCGTAGTGGAGGGCTCCGTAATAATTTTGTCCACTTGGGGATGTTTAACGTGCACTGACATCGCACAGCACACTGGCGCCTTTGCGTTTCGCTTCTAGCTTGTTCTATGGAGCGGGATGGAGGGGCGATAGCAGCAGAGAGCTGCCTTCTTATAACCGGCATAGGTCACTATATTTCCCGTCAACTTTTACGAAGCACTATGCACCTGTTAACGCCGAATACTTGTCGGCGTCAATCATGAATGAAAAGAAAGCCTCTCACGAGCTCAGTCATTACATGGCTTGGTCGGGAGGGGCATCTGCAGTGTACAGGCATAAGGCTATTTATTTGTTTGTTTACCCACAGCGCCACAGTGGCATTGCAGTGGGGGGGGGGGGGGGGAGGTAGGTTGTACAAAACAAACAAGAATTATTACAAGTGCAGTCACCATGACAATGCAAACACTTCATTGTCAGTAATATTAATAAGAAATTAAAACAGCATTCCATTCCCGAACAGTGTGATGGGGGTGGTAGTGGTTTTATTAAAAATAATAGTAAAAAGGAAGGAAAAGATTTTTGCTAGCCCCGGCATCTGCCATCGATCCTGAAGCACCTGAGCTGGGGCAGCGGAAATAAAGGATAGCAGGCAGTGTGAGGAAAAAATGACATCTTGAACAATTCGGTTCTTGATCTGAATTCGTGCACTTTATGGTTATGACCAACCCGCTCGGATCTGTAGTGTGGATGAAAAATGTGCTTCTCCCTAGGAATAGCAATCCTGTTGTAATATATATTATGAAAAAATTTAAGCCTTAGCTTCCCCCTTCTTACTTCAAGCGGTTCCCAGTCTAATTCCTGTTTTATGCGAGACACACTAATGTATTTACTATACAACAATAACTGATGGGCACGTTGGTCTGACATGATTTCCAGTGAAACAGCGCAACGGCAAAAGGCCAGAGGACAAGAAAGGACGCTGTCAGCACTGTGTATCGTCCTTTCTTGTCCTCTGGCCTTGTGCCGTTGCGCTGTTTCACTGGATATTTACTATGATTGCCAGAAACATAGCGGGCAGCTAAAATCTGGACTCTTTCTAATTTTTGTCTGTAGGTCTTTGTCGGCGGGTCGCATACAGTACAAGCATATTCCAGCGTGGACCTAACATACGTTTTAAATAGTAAACCCTTAGAGTCTTGCGGAAACAATCTCGTGTTATACGGTGCAAAAAAACCCAACGTTTCGCAAGCTATCCCCGCAACATAATCAACATGTCGATGCCAACATAGTTTTGTGGTGATGTACACACCTAAATGCTTATATTCGAAAAGAGTTTCCAATAAGTGGCCTTTTATGTTTGAGACGTAATTAGGTACATTCTTTTTCTTCGTGTAACACATGTGTACTCTTTTTGCAAATTTATATTCATGCGCCACTGTTCGCACCACCGGTGCAATGCATTTAGAACTTCCTGCAAAGCAAGTGAATCCTGGGAATTTTTCACTTTTTTGTAGACTACACACTCATCAGCGAAGAGTCGCATATATGAAGTAATATTTTCTGATATGTTATTAATGAGCCCAAGAAAAAGCAAAGGTCCCAAAACTGACCCTTGTGGGACGCCTGACGTGACGGAAGTTACATTTAATTTGGCTCTATTTATTGGGACATACTGACATCTTAAACTTAAATATTCCCTATTCCATTCAACAACCTTCCCATTCCCATTTAAACAACGCAACTTGTGGACTAAGAGACCATGATCTACTACGTCAAAAGCCATTTTAAATCAATAAATATGAAGTCAATGATGCTACAACGATCCAAAGCTTCGCATACCTCATGAACAAACTCGGTTAGATGTGTAACACAAGATGTTCCCTGCCGGAAGCCGTGCTGATTTGGATTTAATAAGGGATTGAGATGATTCATTATGCTCGTATAAAGGGTGTGCTTTTGAGTTTTACAGGCATTGCTTATTGCTTATAGTTGCTTATAGCTGCAGCACCACTGTGCCGTGGCCAAGGGCATCAGTGTAGCATCGCCATGTCTGTAGACAGAGTTGCCAGTGGTAGCGATTTAATTAGTCTCAGTTTGAAGTGCTTTCGCATTAAATATTTGTAGTTTCAGACGAAAGGACATGGCGCAGTAGCCTAATTGCCCCCACTTCTTTGTGGACACCTCAACCGGGCCGTCAGGGAAGGAGGCAGAGAGCAAGGGGGCCCTAGTGGAGGGGTACAGATTGATTTCTACAACCCGGAAGTCGCACACCACATGGGCGCTGTTTGCATTTTGCTCCACCGAAACTCAGCCTACCGAACCACCGCTTAGCCATCGCGGAGGGTCGTAGCTGATTTTTGAGGTAAGGGAGAGAAACAACGAAGCACCAAAACATGGACTTACGTCGCACACCAAACGGGCGTCTTGTGCATTTCAGCTACACTGAAACGCAGCCGCCTTACCCGGGATCAGATGCCGCATTCTATAGTCGAATACAGCTCAAGTAGAAAGCGGCTTTTTCCCGTCATAGGGCCCCTTTCCACCCATAGCGTCAGCCAATTCTCATGAGCCTACCAGCGTGACAATGCAGGGAGTGACAACGCGGGGAGCTACCGGAGGATTGGCGAACCGCGGTCGTTTGTCCCATCCGAAAGGCAGGGCGCCCACCTACGGAGCTGAGCGGAAACCGGCCAGTGGCATTAACATCGGCGGCAGGTAAGCTCATGGGGCATATGGCGTTGCAGCGTCTGAACGAGCGGGCTGCGGAGGCTGATTTATTTGACGAGCGGCAGACAGGTTTCCGTGGGATGCGGTGCACGGCTGATTCTATATCGGACGTTGTTACAGCGCTGCAGCACGCCAGGGTGGCAGGCCAGGTTGCGCTGCTGCTACTACTGGATGTCTCGGGCGCTTTTGACAACATTCACCGCACACCAATTCTCGCGGTGCTTGAGGGGGCCGGTGTTAGCGGGCGCCTTTTGCGATACGTTCACGGTTTCCTGAGCGGGCGCATCATGCGCGTATGATTAGGGGATAAGCTCTCCAAGCCTCGCCCGGTGGACATGGGCGTGCCGCAGGGCTCTGTCTTATCACCATTTTTGTTTAATGTGGCCACGTCGGTGGTGCCGGCCTCCCTCCCCACGAGCGGCCGACACCATGTGTACATGTCCATATATGCAGACGACATAGCTCTGTGGAGCAGTGTTGTAGGCGTTACCGAAAAAAAGTAACTAAATACGTTATTCGTTACGTTAACAAAAAGGAACGCGTTACCGCCCTACGTTACCTACAAAAATGGTAATGCGTTATCTTTACTGTTACCGAAAAAAAGTACCGCACGTTACTTTGCCGTTACTTCATGGATATAAATTTTAAGTTTCCGTCACCTTAAGAACTTACGATAAAAAAGTTATAAAGCTCACATTTTACATATAACATCTAGCCCAAACAACGATTTTACGCGATATCCTGATTGAACGAGAATAGTTTGCACAAATGTCCAGGAGCTTAGCAATATTATAGTAGCGTACAGTTGCCTGTAGAGTTACAAGTGTTGGATTCTAACTCTGTTGCACATGGTGAAGCCATCTTCTGAATGTGATATTAAACACAAAATGACACTCCATCATCAATTCTAACTTCACAAAGAAAACATCGCTGAACTCTCAACAAATTTAGAGTAATTCTGAAAAATGTGATGCTCCAAAGTGCTCGGCATGCTTCCACTCTGTAGAGTTGTGTGCGTGAGTGGTTTGGGTAGGGGAGGTAGGTGAAGGCAAGTGTGTGAATGCGTGTTCGTGCACGCGTTTCGTGCTTTATGGCTATTGTCTTTTTTTTTAGTTGTTTGCGTTGTCAAGGGCAGCTCTTTTCTGGCATGCATGCGAGCCCCAACAGGGGTTGTCGGGAGCAGCTGTGCATTTTGTTTATTTACATCACTTTAGGTGCTCTGCGGTTTTTATTTCTGAAAAAGGGGGCGGGAGGGGTCACAACTGGAACAAAAAGTAACTACTAACGTGACACCTCACGTTACCGAAAAATGTTAATGTAAGTACGTTACCCGTTACAGTTCCGAATTGGTAACGAGTACATTACTAAGTTACCGAAAAAAAGTAACGCGTTACCGGTAACGCCGTTACATGTAACGCGTTACCGACAACACTGCTGTGGAGCCGAAGGCCACCGGGCAAGGCGCTCCGCGTGCGGGGGTGCCTTCAGGGAGCTCTGACCGCAATAGATGCCAGCTTGCGCGGCCTTGGTCTGTCGCTGAGCGCGGACAAATCGGTGGCCATGGCCTGCGTTTCGCGCTCGCGTGCGCACCTTGCGCCACTGTCACTGGACGGGACTCCGATTCCTTGGCGTAAATCAGTGCAGGACCTTGACCTGCGCATCGACTGGCGCCTTTCCTACCGCCCCGCGGCGACCAAGGCCTGTCTGCAGATGAAGAAGATCACCGCCGCCGTGCACAAGCTCACCGCTCGAGGCCAGGGCATCTCCCAGCAAGCCGCGCTGCGGCTATACAATGCCGCAGCTTTGGGGGTGGTGCTCTATGCGCTGCCGCTCGTCACGGTGCGCAAGCCGTGCTGGAGTAAACTCGAGCTCCAGCACCGCAAGCTCCTGCGAGTGTGCCTAAGCCTGCCAAAAAACTCGCAATGCGCCGCAACGTTGGCCGAGGCAGGAACCTGGCCACTTGAGCTCCAGGCAGCGCGCAGCGCACTGAATCACATCGACCGGTTTCACCGCGGACCGGACGGCGGCTCGCTGCTGCAGCGTACGCGCTCGCACCCGCGCTCACGAATGGGCGCGGCGCTGCTCGAGTATGAGCAATTGATTCAAGGCCCACCCTCATACGGCTCCTGCGCGCCCTGGCCTGTTGCCTCGGAGGTAGAGCGAGAGATCGTCGGCATCGCGGGAAAGCGGAGCACACCCCTCTGTGCTGTGCAGCAGCTGGCGAGAGGCGTCATACACGAGGAGCTCCAGGACCATCTCCTCGTGTACACCGACGGCTCAGTGGCCCGCGACAGCTGCTCCCTTGCAACGGCGGCTACCATCCCCGCCCTGCGACTGCACAGCCAGCAACACGCAACCTTCCAGGGCTCCTCCACCACGGCGGAGTTGATGGGGATCCGGCTCGGGCTAGACCTGCTGCTCACCCTCGGCCCTCCACCGTCGAGGAGTGCTCTGCTGTGCGACACCCGCTCCGCCCTCAGCCGCCCGCAATCTAACGGCCGCGTTACCCCACTAGTGCGGGAAATTCGCTCGCGCATCGAGCGCCTCTATAGCAGAGAGGATGAACCGTGCGTGCACAGTGGGTGCCCGGTCACTGCGGCATCGCCGGCAACGAAGAAGCTGACTACCTCGCGACCGCTGCACATCAACTACCTGCCAGCGATCTGCCACTTGCGCTGGAGGACGTGCGTACGGCTATCCACGACCATCTCCGAAAGCAGCACCTCGACCCACGCATCGCAGGAGGTGAGCGCATCGACAGTATCACTGGCTGTCGCGTACTTACACGGTCGGAACGTGTAATGATCGTCCGCGCGCGCTTTGGCTGGGTGTGGCCCGGAGAACGACGGGAGCGTCACGGAATCGCGACTTTCGCTGAAAGATGCCCCATCATCTACAAGAAATGGTCGATCACTTCGCGTGAATACTGATTGAAAATGCTTATTGAATCCATCAGCGATAACACATTTTTCTTCTACTAGAACGTTTCCTACCGTCATTTGTTTTATTGTTTCCTTTCTGTGGTCTAAATAGCGCCAAAACTTTTCTGGGGAAGTCTTAAGAGAGTCACTTAGAGTGCGGTTAAAAAATGTTTGCTTCGAACTAAGTAACAAAGCCTTTATTCTCTGACGTACTGTCTGCATGCCCCTAGGATCTGCTTTTCCTCTGCGCAGCCTTTTTATTTTGCGTTTCGCGTGAACAATATCCCTCGTTATCCATTGATTACTCCGCTTCGTTTGCTTGAGTCGGGTTGGAACAAACTGATCTATGCAGACCTTAATAATGGTTTTAAAGCGCTGCCACAACTCTTCAACTGTTTCGACCTCGGAGACATTTTTCAAATTTGTCGAGACACTTTTCTAAATAATCTAGAACAGATGTATCATCGGCCTAAGCATAGTTTTTGATTTTGAACACGTACATCAGGTTTTGTAGGTGGTGGTTTACAAGTAAGCACATTCAGCAAAATCATTTTGTGATCGGATATACCATCTGGGACTGCCATTTCATAATCGCCTACTGGAAAGCAACACCAAGTCAAGCAATGACTGCGACTGAGTCTTTATACGCGTGTTTTCCTTCCCTATTTGCCTTGAATTATGATAAAATGTGATATCCAATAATTTTTCCGCATTAGAAATTTCTGCATTTCCAGGCGAAATAAGTTCCCAATCAATATGTGGCAGGTTAAAATCACCAGTCATTATTAGCCGGGTGTTCCTATTTACATGTGAGCAAAGAAACGTATTTAACACATCTAGAAAATCAGGTAAGGTAGTTGACGGCCTATAAACGACTCCTATGAGGTAAGAAAGACATGCCAGAAAATATGATTTTACACCACACCGATTCCGCCATGTCACACGTAACCGTACAGGCTGTCAGCGATGATTTAACAATAATGGTCGCACCACCACCACGAGAGTCCTGATCCCACCTGAACATTGTGTAGCCAGAAGGGATAATGCAGTCGCAAGAAATAGCACTGTTGAGCCATGTTTCTGTCATGCAAACGATGTGCGGTCGCTCGGATAGCAACACACATTCTAATTCAGAAACCTTGTTAAGAATACTGCGGGCATTTACCGAAACGATTCTGAGCTATGCTGTATTTGCACTGCAGGAACGCATGCCCCCCTTGTCATCGCAAGCTTCCCCTGACACCTTGCGATTGATATGGCGGCCCTTATCACGGCGCTCTTGGCAAAGAACACGCTCGTTCCGACTGTGAACCCAGGCATTAGACGGTCATCTATCTTAAGCCTATCATGAACCAGAGACACCTTTTGCTTGTTGTCCCTTTCTACAATGGCAGATTCCCATAATTTCTTTCGAACGTCTGCAGTTTCTTTTGCATAATCATTGCTGACGTGAACAGATTTTCCCTTAAGTTTCTTGCAATTCTTGAGAATGCTATCCTTTTCCCTGCTGTCACAGAATTTCATTATGATAGGTCTATGTTTTTCTGGATTTTTCCTTCCAATGCGGTGAATTCTGTCTATTGTGGTGACATGGACACCTAGCTCTTTTTTAAAAATATCTGCAACAGCTGCACTGAGATCTGACTCTGTTTCGTTCGCCTCTTCCGGGACACCAAATACTAAGAGGTGTTACGCCGCCCACGGTTTTCAAACTAAACTAATTTTTTGGCCTGTTGCCTGACAGTATCCTTGAGCTTATCTATTTTTGTAGTCATCTCCTGGATTACCACTAGGTAATCTGACAGCTTTTCGGTCCTTGCTGAGAGAACACCAATTTGATCTTGAATTAAGTTTTCGGTCGGTTTCTGCCTGGTTTTCTAGGATGGTCTTCAAATACTCTTCCGTCGGGGGCCCTGGATTCTCCTCAATATCTCCCGATGTCAACAACAACAGCATCACTGACCAGCAGTCAACCAAAATGGCGCGACATGTGCGAGGGCACGGCAGAACTACGAGAAATCTATATATCGTCACTGCGATAGGAAATAGAATTAGACCACAAACCAACCTGCAAAACGAGCAGAAGCCTTTCAGCCATGCTGTCCCTCAGGCGCGTGCCGTGCCCTCTGAGGCCGTGAGAGTCGAGGTGCTCCTTTTGTAGAAGTTCCGCCGATGACGTAATTCTCGAAAGAAGCTTGTCGGCGAATCAGAAATCCACCGTCATGTCCCCCATGCGGCCAAGTAGGAATGACGGCCCACGCGGCTTGCATGTTGTCGCATCTGATAGCATGTCGTTGTCCAGATGACTTGGCAGGCAGAATGGCAATCCATCCCAAGTGATCGCCGCATCCGAAAACCACGATACGACCAGCAAAACGAGCCGAAGCTTTTCAACCATGCTGTCCCTCAGGCGCGTGCCGTGCCGTAGCACACAGTGCTGTGCGCGTGTTTTAATTCCTCCTACATGAACTAATCACGCGCAGAACCTGGACCCATTTCTTAGGTGTAAATAGTTTGCATATATTACTTCTCCCCCTATCCTCTTCTCTGTCCCCTCACTTCTTTGATTTCATTTCTCCATTCTGCCTGCTATCCTCTATTTCCCCTGACCCAGCTCAGGTGCTTCAGTATCGATGGCAGATGCCGGGGCTAGCAAAAATCTTTTCCTTCCATTTTGCTATTATTCTAATGAAAAAAACCACCACCACCACCACCAGCTCAATATTCGAAAGCCTTAACCACTGCGCCACTGCGGCAGGCGTAACACTAGAAACAGAAAAAAATTAGCTGCGGTTTAACTAATGTTGATCCTGGTTAGCGCCGCCCTGCGTTGTCGATAAAAATCCTGATAGGCTGGCGGGCACTGACGTCAACAGTGGCGAGTATACGAAAGCTGTGGTGTATCGGGCAAGTGGACGCGGCTTGGGGTCAGTAAAGTTGAGTGTGTTCCGCACACCGGATAGGCAGCGCGCCCACCCTGCTACCCTGGCAGGTGGCAGATTAATTAACGGTTGATCGTGAGAGGTTCATCACCCAATAAACGCTGCGGCTATTCTATCGCCCTTTACCGGCAAATCGAAAGGTTAAAGGTCAAGTGGTACGTATTCAATCAAGCAATCAAGGGGACGAAAAGCACTGGAGAAGAAAAAATAAAGGAAAAGAAAAAATGAGAAAATACTCCAGCCAACTAATTATTTCAACAGATGACTCGCTGCCGTGGCTCAGTTTAAGACGCTCGTCTACTCAACTCGAAGTACTCAACTGTGTTGTTCCAAAATTACCTCGGGCGACGCGCACTACCACATCGCATAAATTCAGAAAACGCAAAGGCTCGGGTGGAAGCAAAAAAAATACCCACTATAACAAGAATAGACAAGAACAAAACGTCGCAGCAGAATGAAATCACCCCTACGCGCTGCAGCACTTCAGGACAACACGCGCAGCAAGCCACCCTGGTTACACGTCAAGACCGCACCTTTTCGTTTCTCGCGGCTCGAGCAAAGATATGCCCGTGGCGGCACTGATGCCAAGGACGCGTTGCGCCAGTCCTTTAATTTACGGAAATAGAGGGCACACAAATACCCATTTACGGCGCGCATCAAAAAAGGAGAAATTTAGGAGGCAGCGAAGGAAGGCAAATAGCTGAGGAGGAAAGGAGAGGCTGCATAGCTGCATTAACAGTCCGTTGATATTATGGCTGGAGTCGAGCGGCATGGTGCGCACCCCGCAATAGCCAAAGCTATTTTTAGTGCGTAGTAAAAATTGGAAAATTGGATTTGGGAGACGGGAGATGGCGCAGTATCTGTCACATATCGGCGGTCACCCGAACCGCGTGGTAAGGGACAGGATAAAGGAGGGAGCGAAAGAAGGAAGAAAGAGGTGCCGTACGTAGTGGAGGTCTCCGGAAAATTTCGACTATCCGGGGATCTTTAACGTGCACTGACATCGCACAGCACACTGGCGCCTTTGCTTTTCGCTTTTACCTTGTTCTAGGGAGCGGGAAGGAGGGGCGATTGCAGCAGAGAGGTGCCTTCTTTTATAACCGGTATAGATCACTATAATTGCCCTGAACTTTTACGAAGCACGCATGCACCTGTTAACGCCAAATTCATGTTGTCGCCGTCAGTCATGAATAAAAAAAAGCCTGTTTCGAGCCCAGTCTTTACATGGCTGGTCGGCAGGGACACCTGCAGTGTACAAGCTTATGGCAAGCTGCAACACCACGGTGCCGAGGCCAAGTGCATCAGTGGAACATTCGGCATGTCTGTAGACAGCGTTTCCAGTGGTAGTGATTTTGGTAGTCTCGGTTTGAAGTGGTTTCGAGATTAAGTATTTGTAGTATCAGAGGAAAGGAAATGGCGCTATAGCACAATTGCCTCACTTCGTGCTGGACACCTCAACCGGGCCGACAGAGGAGGACAGATAGCAGGAGGGGTCGTAGTGGAGGGGTATGGATTAATATCCAACACCCGATAATCTTTAATGTGCACTGCGATCTCAAAGCACACGGGCGCCTTTTGCGTTTCTCGTTCATCGAAACGCTGACGCCGCGGCAATCGAGCGCACAACCAACACCGCGGCGGGTTGCAGCCGCTTTGTGAAGGAATGAAGAAGGCAAAGAAAAAGGAACGAGCACTGAAATCGAACTCCACATGGGGGTCGTTTGCATTTTGCACCACCGAAACTCAGTCTACTGAACCGCCGCTTAGCCACCGCGGCTAAGTGTGTTGAGGGCGCTTTAAGCGCGGCGGGTCGTAGCTGACTTTTGAGGTAAGGAAGATAAAGAACGAACAACAAAAAATAATTAGATCAGCCCACATAATCCAGGATATACAAAGCGAAAGCGAGATTGAGGTCTCCACTCACCCACGGAGCCGGTTGTGTGCCTTTCTTTTCGTGGAAATGAACGGTCTTTGCAAAGTTGTCAACGGCAATGAACTCTATGAACGTTGTCGGCTCACTTGTTTTGTTTGGTTTGTGAGGAAAGGAAATGGCACAGTAACCGTCTCACATATCTCGGTGGAATCCCGAACCGCGCCGTAAAGGAGGGAATAAAGGAGGGAGGGAAAGAGGAAAGAGAAAACTGAAAGTTCAAAGCAGGATTTTGAGGAAAGGCGCGGCGCTGCTTATCGGCGGAACGCCTGTGGCTCGGTGCTTCGAGTGGCGCATGCGCATTAGTGACTAGGGAGTGAGAGAGAGAGAGAGAAAATTGGCAGTGGCTTAGCTCCGCTATGCCAGGATATAGAAAGCGAAAGCTAAGGCATAGCATATTTAGCCTTGTTTAATCTTCACTGCAAGTCCAGGTTAGTGTGGTTGTCTAGCTATGTTGTTGTTGCATTAAAGACGACACAACTGTGGTTGCGGCGCACGCGAGCTCTCTTTTTTAATCCTCCGACACGTTATCAGGCATGCGACGCAGCTGGAGAAGCGAGCGGAGGCGAGCGCAACGACCAGGAACGCGGTGTGACGTCACACCAAACGGCGGCGGTGAGCCGCGTGGTGTTACGTCATGCCAGATGGTGCCGCGAGCGCGCAAAGCACAGTAACCGTCTCACATATCTCGGTGGACACCAGAACCGCGCCGTAAAGAAGGAGTGAGGGAAAGAAGAAAGAGAAAACTGAAAATTAAAAGTTGCCTTTTTAGGAAAGGCACAGTGCTGTGCAGTGGCGGAACACCTGTGGCTCGGTGCTACTAGTGGCGCATGCGCAGTTGGGACTAGGGAGCGAGAGAGAGAAATGCGCTGTGTGTCGTCACTGCTCCTGGCGCAAGCGCAGCACAGCTCTCCAGGAATCACGCGAAACTGCTCAACCTGCGGCCAGTAAAGCTTTCGCTTTAAACACATGGACTGACGTCGAACACCACACGGGCGCTATTTATGCAATGTATATTGCAAGAAAAATCATGACATTAGGCTAAAAAAATTTTTTAGTGCATGGTTCAGGAACACCATTACCACACAAAAGAAAAGGCTGCAAATTCAACAACAAAAACTACTGAGCAGGAGCAAGCAGATCCCACTTCAGAACCAGAAGTTCTCAGTAAGGACCAGAAGATGAGCCCAGCACAAAATCAGCTGCCCTATTAGGACCATATATACTCTAAAAGAAAACCTATTTCTTCTGGGACAAATAAAACCACAGAAAAACAGCAACTCCCATTAGCAAATCAACACCTGGGATATTATTGTGATGAAGTAAAGCCATACTTTTGATATAAGAAAGGACGCGGTCACAGCCATTTAATAAAAGCGCTGTTTCAATTAACAATAATACACCATTCTTCGCCCATAATCTATCTGCAATGTACATATAACAAATATTTCAATGTAAAAAATTGAGAAATTGCATGCAAATACAAAAGTACAGAAATGAAAAGGACAATAAAACTCTTGGCAAAAAATCTAGGGAAGACCACTCCATTAGGAAAAGATAGAAATGGCTGCAAGTCAATCATCGTACGTGCCAAATGTATTAATTGCTTCATTTATAGTCCCAATAGGCAACGTATACATAACATATTGTTGCATGCTGCGAGAAATTAGCACACTTTATCTTTAGGTGAAAATATTCACTGCCTTGCAAGCACTATCATCATTTTGACTTTCGTATGACTGATTGCCACAAGCGACACGTGAAGTATGCATTGCAGTTGTAGGAACGCTATAGTTCCTGCATGTGAATGAATTCATGCCGATTCGTCTGTACGCCGGATGTCTGTAGGATGTCAGGTTCAGAACACTGTACCAGTCTGTGAATGAACATCTGCAGGACTCTGCTGGAGCAAACAAACCGAATGCCAAAAAAATGTCCGACGGTGGCACCATTGGTGTCCTGATTGGGACGTACGCATTCGGACCTTTGCTGGACGTCCGTCAAAAATCTGTGGACAATACGCAGCGTCGCCCAAAATTAGGTATCCTCCTGTGCGAATTAATTCACATATGTAATATAAATTAAAACTTCCTGCATATATATGACCGACCGTAGCAATGTAGCAATTTGTAAACTCACAATTCCGAGCATCACTCTCACAGTTCAGCTTAATTGGTTACGCTAGCGGAAACGATCGAGACGATTAATCGATATCTTGCCTATATGCGCATGCCACTTTCAGTTTTCTGACTCTCTTCTGCGCATCATGCATGTATTAAACACGCATTAGTAATGTAACAATAAGAAGTTATTTTACTCACCTTCGCATTTAGACTCTGTCTTTGAAGAGGAAGCTCTCGCGGAGAACTCTGGAGTTGTGCGCGCTGCCGGGGAAGCCGACGAAGACGTCTATGAAAACCATGTCAGCATTGCAGACCCCCTGGAGTATGATGGAATGAAACTTTTTTCGATTATAGTAACTTTCCTCCGACTCCGAGGGTCGAGCAATGCGGACATGGCATCCATAGATGGCCCCACGGATGACGTCCGGCAGCACTCGTCCGCGACGGCCGAGCTGGCAGAAAGCCGTCTTGCTGCGCTGTCGCTCGTCGGGGTCCGGCCAGCATATATCTCTCTTGCTTATCGAGAACAACAAATCTACGATCCGACATATTGCAGCGTGGACCATCGACTCACTCGCGTCAAATTTGCAATTAATATATATACATATGTCCGACGGACATCTGGCTAATGTCCGAAGATGGATGTTCAAATCTCCGTAGGACATCCACCAAAATCCACGGGACCTACTACGGACAGCCGTAGGATGGTCCCGCGCAAAAGAATTGGTGTCCGTGAGGACGTCCCACGAGCGTCTAAACAGGATATTCCAACATCGAGGGGACGTTCGAAATCGGAAGCCCAGTGCAGACAGCCATGAGATGTCCACAGGATGGCCTGTATATATATTGGGCATCCAGGGGATGCACGTGCTTTGTCCATAGTCGGACTAAGCACGTATGTCGCTGCTGCGTGCATGCAGCCATAGAAAACACTAGTCGTGGAGGTCTATTTGTGAGCGAACCTTATAACAGCTTGCAGTACACCAGTTTGGCTGGATTGCATCTTTGAATGGCCTGGTCGGTTAGTTGTAATCATTTATATGCGCTATCTGGTATTAAGCAAACTATGCCTTGACACAGCATAGTTTTCTTGATACCAGCTAGTGTATATAAATAATTACAACTACACGACCAGGCCATTCAAAGCTGCAATCCAGCCGAACTGGCATACTGCAAGCTGTTAAGGTTCGCTCACAAATAGACCTCCACGACTAGTGGTTTCAATGGCTGCATACAAATTAATACCCCTGTCACACGGGCACTCTAAAGGCACTTTGAACTAAAGCTTCTTTACGCTCCCAAAGGAGCACTATTTCAAGGGAGTTCGTCCGTGCTAGACGGTCGCGAAACGACCTTCGCAAGAAGTTTTTAGCGCCTTCATCGGCGAAAAGCGTTATTAAAATTGCAAACCTCAGTGCACATGTAAATACAGAAATGTCACTTTTTTTCTAGTAAATTAGTTTTATAACCGTATTATGTTAAAGCAACAAACAACAAACAACATGGCCGACATGGCGGCATATTTACCGTGGCTACTGTGACGCTCGTATATCTGGAACGAGAGTATGGCGTGGTGAGACTGCCACAAAACAAATGATCTTATATTTTAAAACACCACTAATCTTATGAAGTGAATTTATAAAATGAAAATTGAACGTTTCTTTTCTCAATTTAATTATGCTGTTAACTCGCTGGGAGAGAGAGTACTCCCTTGAAGCCTCAAAGGACGAACTCGAGCTGCCTTGTTTCGAAGCTCCTTTGAGCTAGGTGTCCTTTGGCGCGTCCGTGTGGCAGTGCGCGTTCGTCCTTAGAGTAATGGAGCATTAGTTCAAAGCACCTTTACAGTGTCCGTGTGACAGGGGTATAATATTACAACTACATACAACTGGGCCACTCAAAGAGCTTCACTCCAATCAGACTGCAGTACAGAGCATGTTTAAGATGCGAGAACCTTCCTTAATGTTTGTACACTGTGACATCTCTATGTATACAAGTCGGCCTACAGCACACAAGAGAACAGCAATACATTGCACCTTACTGAAATGAATAAGGTTTAACAGACACTTATTGTGCAGGCCTGAACCTGCACTGAACACGCACAGAATAAACATATACCATTGGTTGGAGAGTAACAGTCAAGGATTTGACAATGTCTCATCAGCCAAAATATTTCTGAAAAAATACCTGTAACCAAAGGAAGCATGCATGCAGGAATAGCACATTTAGAAGCATGGTGATGAAGACAAAAATTTTATTCAATGAAGTACAAGCTTGCAAAGGCATCGGCTCCAAACTCAGAGTCAATGGACTTGGCAGCTGATTCGTGAGCGTAGATGGTACGCTAACTTGCAGCCGTCCCTGGTAAATGAAAGCAAGAGCATCAAATCAGATAAGCCAGATTCCAAAGTTACTGCCCAACATATGAGTTTTCCAAATGCCCATAAACAGGTATATGGATGGCACCTTGCATTCTTGCATTAAGGTACGTTGCTGGAAGAGTTGACGACTAAACATTATGAAGGAACACAACACTAAAGAAACAGGATAGAAGAGAACAGACACATGAGCGCTGATTAGCAACTGAATGCATTTACTGCGTGAGCACATAAATACATATGAGCAAGGCTTCTGCCAGAAGGCTACGAGTGAGTGTATCTTAATTCCTGAATGACCAGCCCTATGCCTTTATTTATGGTGATGTTTTTTCCGCATCTCCCTGTCCAGCCCCAAATTAGTGTATCTTATTAATTCCTGAATGACGAGCCCAAGTGCCTTTGCTTTTGGTGATTTATTTGTCTGCCTCTACGCAAGCCTTCTTCAGATGTATTTATGCACTCAAGCTACAAATTCATTCGGCTGCTATGCAGCGCTTATGCGTGCTGTCCCTTTAGTTTAGCACTGTGTTCCTTAGTAATATTTCACCTTGCTTAAGTGAAAAAAAAAAGGCTGTAATTATCAGTTATCATACGTAACACTAGGGCATAAATGATATGCAAATCTGAAAATATCAGTGCATATAGGATTTCTTCAATGCTACACAGTTTGGGCAAAAGCTTTGGAAGTCAGATTTGCACCAAGAATTTTTTTTTTCTATTCAACATGCTAATGAAAACCTGAAATTTGGTTTTTCATTTGAAAAAAACTTGGTAGAGATGTCTCTGCATTTGTTATCTCCACAGTGTTTCATTCCAGCAGCTAAGAGCTGTGGCAGTTGAAAGCAGCCACAGAACAACAGTACTTAAACAAAGTACCTACAGTACAGAAAACCAAAAGGCACTGAAGTGATGAAAACATAGGGGAATGTTATATTATTTTTAATTTGTGGCCTTGAGCAATGGGGAATTGGCAGCATAAACACTTTTTTACCTAAAAAACAACTGATTAGAATGAATAAAAAAAACACCACATGGCACCAGTGGGATCCAAAGGGAAGCCTGGTCACTCCCGACACTTAAATGCAACATAAACACCCTAGAAAGATCAAACCTGCTAGGGCGCTCTGCGGCTACTGATCCCAGAGATGGAAAACGCAACGGTGCTCCTCTGCTGCTGGATGTAAGTGCAGATCCCAGGTAGTCCAAATTATTCTGGAGTCCTCCACTACGGCACCTCTTTCTTCCTTCCTTCTCCCAGTCCCTCCTTTATCCCTTCCCTTAGGGCAGCTCTGTTCAGGTGTCCACCAAAATGCGCGACAGATACTGTGCCATTTCCTTTCCCAAAAACCAATTTTCAAATTTTC